>NC_081415.1:675329432-675440427 GCF_030272615.1 Cryptomeria japonica | reverse complement strand
GAAAATCCAATCTTTTCAAATTTGTTAGTGATCCGAAAAGGGTGTCTAAAACCTAAATTTGGTTAAAGTGTTGTTTGGTGTTATTTGAAGAAAAGTACCAAAAGACAGTGAAATGGGGCTACTAACTGGTAGACCAGTGCTAGTAAGCCTGTGAAACCTGTACAGGTAAAACTATGAAACTTGTATCGGTAGACCTATACCGGTGGGCTTGTCTAGTCCTTAAAAGCCAACACTTGTCTTGTACTTCAAACAAGAATTGTGGAAGATCTTGATAGGTCATAGGAAGTGGGTAGGAGTGTGTATCAGCTCGGTTAGTGGTGAGAAGTTGATTTCATAGTTGAGGTGTGTGGGTGGGTTTATCACCCTAGTACTGCCGACCTCTGCATAAGGTGGTATCAGAGCTCTAGAAGAACATGGGAAGAGTTTGAACCATGCGAGATAGAACAGAGGGACAAAGTGAAAAAGAGATACCCTCTAGAGTCACCAATGTGGAATTGGCTAGGATAGTGAGGGAGCAAGTAGCCAAGAACAAAAGGATGGAAGCAAAACTAGAAAATTTGAAGAATGATCAGGCTGGGAAGGAAGTTGGCTTAGCCTCGGAAGAAGAGGAAGAAGAAGAACAAGGAGAGGAACCAGCTATACCAACAGGTCAAAGGCAATTCATTGAATTCCTTAAGAAATTAGGTGGAAGAGACACTAAGGCAGAATTACCTATGTTTCAAGGGAAGATGAATCCAGAGGAGTGCATGGATTGGATTGAGGCCTTAGAAAACTATTTGAATATGAGGAGGTGAAGGATAACCAAAGATTAAAGGTAGCTAAGTCAAAATTGAAAGGCCCAACCCTTAGTTGGTGGAATGTCCTTCAAAGAGAAATAATGGTGGAAGGTAAGAACCCCATCACTTCATGGAAGAGGATGGTGTCAGAAGTTAAGAAGTAGTTTGTCCCTGAGGATTATGAGATAATCCTACATAAGAAACTACAAAATTTAAGGCAAAAAGTTTTGGATGTTAGTGCCTACACTGAGGAGTTCCACAGAATGACACTCAAAGGAAAGATACTAGAGAGTGAGACACAAAAGCTAGCAAGGTACATGAATGGCCTTAAGTTTAACATTCAAGATGAACTCAGTTTGTTTAATCCCCGATCAGTGCATAAGTGTTATAAAATGGCCCTTAGGATTGAGGAGAAGCAAAAAAGGTGAGGAGAACACCATAATAGAGGAAGGGGTATAAATTTTAGAGGTAAAGGTAGATTCAATGGTAGAGGATCATACCCTAAGACCCAAGGAGAAACAAGCAATTAGGAACATGAGGGAGAATCAAGGAATAGAGGTAGTTTCAGAGGGATAAGAGCGAATGGAAGAGGAAGGTTTGGTGGAAGAGGACCTAGTGTTTTCACCAGTAGGTGTTTCTCTTGTAACCAGGTGGGACATCAATCCTTTAGGTGTCCAGAGAAGCATGGAAATGGTAGTCAAGGGGGTGAAAGGAGAGCACATTTTATTCAAGAGGAAGACATACAGAGCATGCCCTCCTACCATACATCAACCTCAAAGTCTACAGACCCAGAGCAAGGAGAGCTTTTGATGATAAAAAGGACCCTCTTGAAGGAACCAATCAACAAAGAACCACCTCGAAGGAAGTCTCTTTTCAGAACCACCTGCAAGGTACAAGGTAAAGTTTGTAAGGTCATTGTAGATTCTAGATCCACAGATAACATAGCTTCTGTTGAAATGGTTACTAAGATTAATTTGCAAAGAATACCTCATCCCTATCCCTATAAGGTATCTTGGTTGAATAAGGGACAACAAGTGTTGGTTAGTGAACAAATTTGGGTAGATTATTCAATTGGTGAATATAAGAATAGAGTATTGTGTGATGTGGTAGAAATGGGTGCTTGTCATTTTTTACTTGGTAGGCCTTGGCAATATGATGTAGATTCTAGGCATGAGGGTAGAAAGAATGTCTACACCATCACCTAAAATTTAGAGAACTTTACCATGAACCCTCTCCCGGATGATAGTAAAGACAAACACATTATGACTAGTGTCATGTTGGTAGATGAGAAATAATTCATGAGGGATTTGAAGGAGGAGGATGCTCTTTGTTTTGACATAGCTATCAAGCTGAGGGTTGAACCTAAGAAGAAGCCTAAAATCCATGAGGCAAAAGGGAAATTAGGGCCTAATGAGGTTCAAGACCTACTAGATAAGTACAAGGGAATTGTTGCAGATAGTACCACAGATACTCTACTGCCTCAAAGAGAAATCAGTCATTGGATAGACCTTATATCGGGTGCTACCCTACCTAACAAGGCAACCTATAAACTGACCCCTGAGCAAAATGCAGAAGTTGCAAGATAGATCCAAGAGTTACTTGAGAAAGGGTTCATTAGAAAGAGTATAAGCCCATGTGCAGTCCTGATAGTGTTAGCTGCTAAGAAAGAAGGGACATGGAGGTTGTGTACCAACTCTAGGGCTATCAATAGGATAACAAACAGATATAGGTTCCCAATGCTGAGAATACAGGATTTGATGGATTGTCTAGGAGGGGCCAAGTGCTACTCCAAAATAGACTTGAAAAGTGGCTATCACCAAATTAGGATCAGAGATGGAGACCAATGGAAGACAACATTTAAAACTAATGAAGGCTTGTTTGAATGGATGGTAATGCCATTTGGGCTTTCCAATGCCCCTAGTACCTTTTATGAGGTTAATGAATGTGGTTCTTAAACCCTTTATCAATCATTTTGTGGTAGTATACTTGGATGATATATTGATTTTCAATAAGGATAAAATTCAACATCTGATGCACTTGGATTTGGTATTGAAAAGGTTGCATGAGGAGTAGTTAAAGGTCAACTTGGAAAAGTGTATCTTCTTGTAGGAGGAATTGGTGTTTCTTGGATTTATTGTTTCCAAAGGTAATTTGAGAATGGATCCATCGAAGGTGCAGACAATCCTCAATTGGCCCACACCTAGATCTGCAAGTGAAGTAAAAGGTTTCCATGGCTTACCAAGTTTTTATAAGAAGTTTATAAGAAATTTCAGTGGGGTTAGTGATCCTATGATAGATACCATCAAGGGTGGAAGAAAGTGTCAATTTGCTTGGAATGATAAAGTTGACAAGTCTTTTGAGTATTTGAAAACAAAGATTAGAGAACAACCCATCTTAGTCCTTCTTGATTTTCATAAGGTATTCACTATTCAGTCAGGAGGGTAGGCTTGTGGCCTTTTTCAGTGAGAAATAAAATGAAGCAAAACAAAAATATTCAACCTATGATCTAGAGATGTATGCTTTGGTACAATCTCTTAAGAAATGGAGGCACTATCTATTACCGATGGAATTTGTTGTGTACACTGACAACCATGCTTTAAGTTTTTCGAACCGACAGGAGAAACTCAATCATCAGTACATGAAATGGATGGAGTTCCTTCAAGCTTTCACATTCACTATCAAGCATAAGATGGGAGTGGGCAAAAAAGTTGCAGATGCCCTTAGCAGGAGGAACTTGGTAATCCAAGAGATTCAATTAGAAAGCATAGGAATCACTACTATAAAGGACATGTATCAAGAAGATGTAGATTTCAAGGAGGCTTGTGAGGTTTCTCAAGCTATGAATGAAAGGTATCATACTAATTTTTCTGAGTATATGCTTCAAGAGGGTTTACTTTTCAAGGGTAGTTAGCTTTGTATTCCTAATTTCTCAATGAGGGAGAAAATTGTCAAATAAAAGCATTGTGGGAGTTTGTCGGGACATTTTGGACTTGATAAGACACTTGAGTTGATTAGAAGGTTCTAGTTTTGGCCAAGAATGCAATCAGATGTGAGGAAATTTGTTTCAGAATGTGTGGTGTGTCAAAAAGAAAAAGGTACAAGTTCAAATGCAGGCCTTTATACTCTTTTACTAATCCCTACCAAACCTTGGGATTCGGTTAGTATGGATTTTGTCTTAGGCCTTCCTAGGACTAAATCGGGTTATGACAATGTCTATGTTGTGGTAGACCAATTTTCAAAGATGGAACATTTTTACCATGTAAGGTTACACATGATGCTTCTAATATTGCAGGTTTATTCTTCAAGGAAATTGTCAGACTTCATGGGTTACCCTTGAGTATTATCTCGGACATGGATTCTAAGTTTTTAGGACACTTTTGGAGAACTTTGTGGCATAAATTGGGGACTAACTTATGTTTCTCTTCTGCCTTATCACCCTCAATCTGATGGGAAGATTGAGGTAATAAATAGGTCCCTTGGAAACTTGCTATGGCGCTTGACAAAGGAGCATGGAACTACTTGGGATACCATTCTTCCACAGGCATAATTTTCCTATAATGACTCTATGAACAGAAGTACATGGTTAAGTCCTTTCCAAATTGTGTATGGTACACATCTAAGGGGTATTGTTGAACTTGGAGATATGAATAATATTGATAGAAGAAGTGCTCATGAAGGATATACACACACAAGTTAGAGATAAACGAATTCATACCTCTAAGAAATAGAAGCAAGCAACAGACCTCAAAAGGAGAGATGTTCAATTTAAAGTAGGAGATTTGGTAATGATCCATCTCAATAAAGCAAGACTCCCTAAGGAGAAGTACACCAAGTTGCACATTAAGAAGATAGGTCCTTTTAAGGTCTTCAAACGATGTGAGAACAATGCATACAAAATAGATCTACCCCCAGAAGTGGGACTATCGCCTATATTTAATGTTTCTAATATATATGCATATAAGGGTGTTGTTGATGATGTTTGTGCTATAGGTCAATTTGATTCCTCTATTGCAGACATGATAGAAGGACTTACCCCACAACCAAAACCTGACATTGAATATATTTTGGATTAAAGGATCAACAAGCAAACTAGGAGGAATATTTACTTGGAGTACCTAGTCAAATGGAAGAATCAACCTTTAGAGGATGCTACATGGATGACTTCTGAGGCCATTGAGAAGACCGAAACTTTCTTTATAGACATCCTAACTCAAGGGACTTGAGTTTCTTTTGGGCCCAGGATTATGGTGCAGAGCACATTTCATTACACAACTAATTTTCAAGCACATGGTGTTGTCTATAGGCTCATTTATGTTGTAATTGTGGGTTGGTTCAATGATCAACCTTGATGTAACTGAATTCCTATTTTGTATGGTCAATAATCTCTTAGGTGAGCATATAAACCTAGAGGTCTATTAGACCATGAAGGCTTGGAATTTGGATTTTGTCAAAGTTAGTATGTCTAGGATGTTGTCTTAGGTGTTCGAGTAAATAATGACCTTGGATGTGTTTCCATAAGGTTGAGGTAGTTAATAACCGATGTTGTTCTAAATTGCAAAATGTTGTATTTGTTGTCAAGCAACTTTTCAAAGTTGACGGTAGGATGACAACTACTTCTCCAATGGTCCTAACTAATAAAAAGGTTGTTATGGACTTTGGAAGAGGTTTATATATATGTGGACAACCGTAGGAAGGTGTGTTGAAGGTTTTATAAAGTTTGGTGGAGAAAGTATATAAGACAAATTTGATTTCTCTATATAGAGATATTTTTTGTACGATCCATACAGAGCATGAGAATTACTAATGAAGTTTTGATCTGGTTAGGAATAACTATGAAACGCCTTTCTGATGCATCAGGTATGACCTCTTGAAGTAAAGTTTAGTAGAAGTTACAAACGTTTATTTTTTGTAGTTTGAAACCCTCCATTTTCAAGGGTTACAATGCAAATAAGGCCCTAACTCGTAGTCTACTCATTGGGATCCAATGGCCATGGGTAGAATGCTAGTTAGGGACATGTATTTTGAGATTCCAGAGGGGATAGGTCAGAGGAGTTGGTTGGTATAGTACCACCAAGCCCTAGTCTAAACTAGTTGAGGGTTTAGATCAGATTAGATTAGATGAGTTTCTTTGAGCAGACAATAAGCAATGATGAGATGATGAGTTGAAGTGCTGAAACTGGGTGTTTGAACATAGGAGAAACTTCCCAAAAAGTTGGAACCTTCCTGTGATCCCATTCTTCATACCTCTTTTGTGAAACTGGTCTAACCTAATCAATTAGGCCTGTAACCAAGTAGGTGTTGAAGAGTGTAGGAGTAGGGTTGAAATCCAGTCTTTTCAAATCTGTTAGTGATCCCAAAAGGGTGTTTGAAACCTAAATTTGGTTAAAGTGTTGTTTGGTGTTATTTGGAGAAAAGTACCAAAAGACAGTGAAATAGGGCTACTAACCGATAGACCAATGCCAGTAAGCCTGTGAAACTTGTACTGGTAAAATAGTGAAACCTGTACTGGTAGACCTATACCGAGTGGCTTGTCTAGTCCTCAAAAGCCAACACTTGTCTTGTACTTCAAATAAGCATTGTGGAAGATCTTGATAGGTCATAGGAAATGGGCAAGAGTGTGTGTCAGCCCGGTTAGTGGTGAGAAGTTGATTTCACAGTTGAGGTGTGAAACATAACCGAAGGAAGAAGACCAAAGGTGTGTGGGTGGGTTTATCACCCTACTACTGCCAACCTCTGCATCACTATCTCTCTCTCTCTCTCTCTCTCTCCCTCTCTCTCTCTCTCTCTCTGTCTTTCTCTCTCTCTCTCTCCCTGTCTTTATCCTATTCTCCCCATCTTTTCCCTCCCTCTCCCACCTGCCCTCTCCTTAACCTATTCTCTCCCTCTCTTCCTATCTCCTACTCTCTCTCTTACCCCCTCTCCCCTACTCTCTCTCTCTCTCTCTCTCTCTCTCTCTCCCTCTGCTTTTCTGCATTTCTTTGCCTCTCCCTCACCCCCTCTCCTTTTCCCAATCTCCTTATCTATCCCTCTCCCCCTCTCCTTATCCTACTCTCTCTCTCTCTCTCTCTCTCTCTCTCTCTCTCTCTCTCTCTCTCTCTCTCCCTTTCCTTATCATATTCTTTATCTCTCTTCCTATCCCATATTCTCTCTCTTACCCCCCCCCCCCTCTCTCTCTCTCTCTCTCTCTCTCTCTCAGAGGTCTTCAGTAGTAGTGTGGCAAACTGATGCAAAGCATCTATCACAAACCATAAAACCTTCATTCAAGGGTAGACTTTAAAATTGAATCAAGAGGCATATAAAAGGATCAACCACTCTTCGCAACTCCAAACCAATTTAAAAGGTTATATTACATCCCTAAAGACCTTCATTAAATATTTCAGATCATAACATTCACCATAACATAAGAGAACAAATTCTTATTTACCATGGAATGCCCTAGTTCAGGGTTTCATCCCTTAAAAACTGTTTTCACCCAAAATATCACAAAGATTTCAATTTTCTAACCAAATTAAGTAAGACAAAAAGCACTGGAAAGAGGATTCAGAGACCTTTCCAACACATATATCTTTTCTTCATTATTATTCCTCATTTTACCACACCAAATGCTACAACCGAACTGTAACAAACAATCATCAATAAATTTTAAAATATTGATCCTAAATACAATCACTTTGGTCAAACTTTTTATTACTAAGTTACAAAATTTATCTCCACATTTCAGCTAGATCCAACGGTTAAATCAAAATTTATGAGCATTTTCCCCAAAACGGGTAACCCTTGGTAGGGTTTTGACAATTATTGTAAAAACAAACATATCTTGCCAAATACTCCACAAAAATACATAAGAAAGGATTCATCTCAAATATATTTCATTAATATATCATTCAATAACATCTACATATAAAAATTACACCAAATTTGATCCTCCATGGATCCATGACAGCCATAGATTCCTTAAAACATTATGACAGTTTGAGGGTTTGATTGATAATATTTGTCAAATCCCCTCCAAACTAATCTACCCTCTTGATTTCAACCAAACATGGTTTTATAAACCATTTCCAACTCCTTCCTAACTACTATAACCACCTCATAACCAATGGATTTTATTTTTAACACTTTTGTTGCACGTTTTGGCAATTTTGCAACTTTGCAATTTTTACATTTTTTGCATTTTTGACATAAATGGCTCTAACCCTTACATAGACACTTTTAACACTTAAAGGTGGACCAAATATGATATCTTTGGATAAAATGGCTCATTTATTCTTACACATTATGATTCAATGGACTCAAATAACCTTAATACATTATGAATGACTCAAATACAATAAAATTGCTCATATTATGACTTTTGACCTCCTGCTATGCTTGTGTGCTTAGGTGCCTCTGCACCACTTATGCAGCAAGAGAGACACAAAAGAAGCAACAAGAAAACATAATAAGTTCGCATAAGTAGATCATATTAAAGCCTTAGAACTTCTGGCAATCATCCGACAATCATGATATTATCATCAAAGAACATCCGGTAATTAACTAGTTACATGCAGCCTTCAAGCCAGATACAATCCAACTGGGACTTTAAGAATCAACTAGATCACAACATGCGAATCTCAATCCTTATTCTGAGTTCTAATTTCTCTGCTCCTACAAATGATTACATAATATCATATTTATACCCACTGGAACATATCCAGGTTGGCCTCATAAAATTGCATTCACCAATGTAGGAAAATTAAACATGCAATTAGGTCGGCCCTAAGATTTTATTTTTTTTCCAGAAAATAACAACGAAGTGATGTGGTTCAATAGGAAGGTCGGTCACACACCAAAGAACATTGGACAAGACCCAAGATGGATTCGCAGGCCAAGAATCACACTGGTAATGAAGGAAGACCAATTGATAAGCACAAGAACTGTCCCAGAACCTAGAAACAGCCAACTGGAAGCGATAACTGACCAGAAAAGAACCCGAATGAGCTGAAAATATAGAATCAAGCACATGAAACCATCTGGAAACCAAAAATAAGATCTGCCAGGAAGAACAAGCAACTACCGGTACATACCAGTAAGAACACAAAAAACTGCACAAAGAACTAAACAAGAACAAAACTAAAAGGAAATATTTTTGGTTGATGCAAGATTGCTCATCGATCGAGGAGGCTCTTGCATCAAGTACCTAGGCCATGTTCCCATCTTTTGACTTGTGGATGACTATGTGGGTCAACAATGACCAAAGACGACTAATATGAACTTGTATTTATCATTTTATACTTGTAGTTCATATTTGTATTATTGATATTGTATGGCTTGATAGGTAATGTATATCTAATGTATATGTGCTACTACCTAGAATAAGCACTTGAACCTTGAGATTGTTCTTATGACATCATGTAAGTATTCAAAATAAATTGCTATTTATCCTTATTGATGTGGAAAAGGTGTATTTATTTGAATATGTAAAATACTTGAGCTTAGGAGCCTTACGAACAAGGATGCATCTACAAGGGAAAATTGTAGATCCGTCGCTAGGTTGCAATTTGAAGCAATAAAACCAAGGAGTGAGAAAACACCATATGAAAACACAAGAGCAGCAGTGTGGGAGAGTGTCATTTTTAACACTTTATTTGGGTATTGTATGATATTAAAATTTCTCTAGATCTTTATTTGGTGATAATCATGTAAGAAATCAGATTTTGTAAATATTTGTAAGTATTTATTATTAAATAAAACATTGAGTTGCATTGGAGTGTAGGTTTTTTATCTTATTTATTTATTGCCACAAAAATCAATATTACGATATATTATTTTGTTGTGAAATTTCTTTTAAATGAAACTATTTAGTTCATTCGCATACATATCTCCTTTCTAGATTAGTGTAACAACTGTATTCAACACATTTACTTCCTTTCACAATTAAGATAAACAACTTACATATACTCCTTTTAAAATATTTCTGTAAGAACATAATATAAATGTTGAATTTTTTTTATTTTTTTATTTTTTCAAATTCTTCATATATTTACAAGTTAGGAATTTTTATGTACTCATTATGAGACGGTAACATGTAGCCTTGGTAGACAATTGCAAACCAACGGAATATGTTAGCCTTGGAAAATAATTGCAAACCAACTATGATATTTATGTTTGATCGATCCTCTATCATTATAGAGGCTTGCTGTTAATATTCGAAGTGTTTTCTTATGGCAAATAGATTCTTGCATTATATCAATTATTTTGGTGCTTCCTTGAAATACCAGATTAAGCATTCAATGCTCGCAAAGACGACATGGGTTATTCTCTAAAAATTTAGGGACTAAATTCACTAAATTGAAGAGCCAGATAATTTGCCCACAGCTTCGACAGCCCCTTAATTCATCCCGTGAGCGCTGGAACAGAGCAGAATGCTAAAGCTCCGAGGCACGAGCTTCCTTCTGTTATCAAGCCACTGGAAACTGCTTCAGAAAACATATGGATAATAGTCTAATACTTTTACAGCAAGAATTCTATGCATTTAGTATTTCACGCATCAGTCATATTTTTAGAAACACCATCTAAAAATGCAAACATTAGTAAACTTCTTGTACAGTAACAACAGCACAAGCTATCTTGATGGCAATATTCTTAGACCGTCCTGGCAGTTTTGGCAAGAACTCGGCTGCTGTGTAGTTCCTGTTTCTAGAGACAACCATACTGACCACACACAAAGTAGGAAGGAATTTCTACCTCCCCCTCCATTCTGCTCGCACTGCTGCGAATAATGCAATGGAATCTCTCGGCGCTGAATTTAGTTCTTGGCTTTGAAGTCGTATCGCTAGATATTAATACAACCAAAATAAGGCAACTAGAAAGAGTTGCAAGCCCTTGGGAATGTGGATAGGTTTTATGATTGTATAGTATATCTGTGTAACGTCTACGCGCTTACTGTTTATAGACAATTGGCAATCGTTCCAGCCTATCTAAACATGCAGTGATTGAGACAAAGTCAAATCTAACATGACGGTGACAGTTGGGGCAACGTCTATTAATCATTCACATGCACATTTGACTGTGTTTGATAAGTAATTGAGTACTAGACCGATTCTTAAATACAAACTGAATCTTCTTAACTAAGAAAAATGCAAAATTAGATGATAATTAACAGGGTTTCATGTCAATGATAATAAATGCATTTTTAAATATTTCATAATACAAATATTTTAAATTGCTTGACGCAGCTCATTATATTGAACAATGATTTAAGGAATAGCATAAAATACATGTATAAAATTATATTTAATTGTAGATATTATCTGTCAAGGTGGGGAATATCATTTTAAGAATTTCAAACCAACCATTAATCTCAGCCACGTACACACCATTCCATGGCTTATTAGGAGAAATGAACAAACCCAAATATACACGCCACCGCTAGTGGGAATGCAGTACTGAGAATGATGTTTTGATGTTATATGATAACAATGCCTTTATCTTGAAAACGAGAAGATTACTGATTTATTTTTTGCAACTGTAAAACTGAATCGTTGTGGTAGCATTATTCAGAGGTGTCATGATTGAATTGCTGATTAATGAATATCTATAAAACTGACAGCACTAAGCAATTTGACTCTATAATATGTTCTGATTGGTGGCTAAAGCTGGTCCGTGATAACCTCATTCCGTACGCATCTTCAATCGTTGCTTTTTCACATGACACCCTTTTACTATTTCAATCCAAACGAGAAGAAGCGTTCGCTTCAACTTTCTATCATTTTGTATCAAAATGCAAAATTTGAATTGGAAGTCATTTCTGTGAGTCGGTTATTATTTAAAGACAAAACACAGATTAGGGCAGCTTTCCTAGATCGGTTACTTTAGTCACTTTATTAGTAGGGGAGAGGGATTAGTAGTCATTAGGGCTAATTTCGTCAACATGTAGTTGTCACATGGAATGTCGTAAGACCTCCGTTTTTTTTTAGAAATGTAAATGGATACTAACTATCTACAACTAGGGTTTGAAGGCGTGACTCATCATGCAAGTCGTCAAAATAACACGTCTAAATAATTGAGTAGTAGACCGATTCTTAAATACAAACTGAATCTTCTTAACTAAGAAAAATGCAAAATTAGATGATAATTAACAGGGTTTCATTTCATTGATAATAAATGCATTTTTAAATATTTCATAATACAAATATTTTAAATTGCTTGACGCAGCTCATTATATTGAACAATGCTTGAAGGAATAGCATAAAATACATGTATAAAATTACATTTAATTGTAGATATTATCTGTCAAGGTGGGGAATATCATTTTAAGAATTTCAAACCATACCATTAATCTCAGCCACGTAGATACCATTTCATGGCTTATTAGGAGAAATGAACAAACCAAAATATTCACGCCACCTCGAGTGTGAATGCATTACTGAGAATGATGTTTTGATGTTATATGATAACAATGCCTTTATCTTGAAAACGAGAAGATTACTGATTTATTTTTTGCAACTGTAAAACTGACAGCACTAAGCAATTTGACTCTATAATATGTTATGATTGGTGGCTAAAGCTGGTCCGTGATAACCTATTCCATACGCATCTTCAATCGTTGCTTTTTCACATGACACCCTTTTACTATTTCAATCCAAACGAGAAGAAGCGTTCCCTTCAACTTTCTATCATTTTGTATCAAAATGCAAAATTTGAATGGGAAGTCATTTCTCTGAGTCGGTCACTATTTAAAGACAAAACACAGATGAGGCCAGTTTTCTTAGATCGCTTATTTTAGCCAGTTTAGTAGTTCACCAATAAAAAAATTTAAAAATTAATTTTGGAAAAACCTTAAGTGCATTATCTCCACTTTAGTCACTTTTTAAAATTTCATTGCCATTGATGTTTATATCTATAGTTTACTGAATAGGTTTTATTAGTTTTAGCTATTTTGTATTTTTTAATTTTTGAGAGAGATTTCAGTGTTTGTTCTAATTAGTTTTTTTATTGAGAAAAATTAATATTCATCAAAAGTATTGTATTTATTAAATATTTTAAGATGAATCAATATTTTTTTATTCAGATGTTTTTTAATTATGAGATCAAAGTAATTTAATTTTTTTTTTTTTTCTCTTTTCAATGATTCACTTGATTCTTTCAAGTGTCACATAGCTTATTGTGAGTGGAGATGTCTTGGTCTCTTCTTGTAAGACATTTTGGGCACTCATTTACAACTTTCCAAAGATACATCCACACGGTGGCTCTACTAGAATGATTACTTCTTATTTCCAAATCTCTCACTCCAACAAAAAGAGTCTTATTGACCAACTTTTAAGTTTCTATTGTATATCTATGGACCACCATATACCTAGTGAGCTCATGCCCCTCATCAGGGAATTTCACGAATCATCTTTAAATCACACTTGATTTTGTCATATTCTTCACTTTTGGGCTTGTGTGATACATAGAACTATATTTTTCTTTAAATTTTTGCACCTTTTAAGGCATATTACATTCAAGTTCATATACCAACATCTTATGCACATTCTTCATACGACACATAATCAATCCCATTGAAGAAAACTCTAGTGAACTTCAATTACCAATAATCTATAATTTTAGGAATGCCATTTCATAAGGTAAAATATCCCCTACACTCATCACTCAAATGCATATGCAGTTATTGCATGCCCTAAATTTAATAATCAAATTAATTTCATGTACATCAAGTGTAGAAATTTCACATAGACTCTTGTAAAACAACAACGATAAAACTTGATTAGTTCACATTTGATTGCATAATAGGAGGCTATGATAAAATGGGAACCATTGAATAGAGTATATAGGCATTCAACAGAACATAAAGGATCTAAAGGAACTTTGTTAGATATTATAGTTGTAACTACCTTGCTAGACATGTATATAACATGGAAAAGCAAGGGCAAGGAGCATGAACTATATAAAGTAGGCATGCACGCAGTTACCCTCACAGAATTTCTGAAAATGTAAAAGTATGTTATATAATTTTACAATAGTACTTACCACATGGGCTAAACCTAACTATAATGCACAATTCCAATTTAGTAGAGGGCCTATTAATTTACTTGTTGGGCCATTTTTCTATGTTGGTGGTCAACATAAGGTAGATGCTAATTGTAATACATAAAAAATAAATTCATGTAATAAATTTTAATTATTGTAGACCTATATTAGAAGAAATGTTCTTTTACAATAAAAAATATCTCACTCTTTCACCACTCATAAGTAATATGCATTTTCTACACTCATAAATCTTAATAACAAGCTTATTTACAATTGTAGACACCCCAAATATGCTTCACTTCTTCATATTAATTTCCCATAAATTAGTTAAATAATTTTATATTTAATTAATTTTTTTAGTAAACCTCATAAAGTTATTATTCTAATCCATGGCTTAATTAAATCAAATAAATAAAATCAACTAACCTTAATGTTAATTAATTAAATCCACACGATTAATCTTGTCCTATTATTCCTTCAAATAATCAATTAAATAATTCATGATTATTTAATTTATTATGCTCATTAATTACCTTTCAATTTTTTTTTTATAATTTAAAATTCTACCTTGTACTACTAAATCTGAAAATAATTTATCTCTTAATCTAAAATATGCACTTACAAACCACAAAAAGAAAATCTAGACAATTTATCTTCACCCATGTCTCCTCAAACCACTCACCATAGTTTCACTCATGAATGTGTGAGCATGGAACATGAAGGAATGTCCATGCTCATCTCTCTTCATCTTGTATTTTAAGGAAACCTAGTCCATTAGTCAACCACTTCCCACTACATCATGTGAGCTTTTTCCAAGATCAAGGGAACAATGAAAAGCATAAAGAGAGACAATAGAATGACAAGAACAAACTGTATTCTCATCAATATATAAATGATCAACTGGATTAACCAATACAATAAATATGAGTCTTCTTATATAGGCAAGGCCATATGGATATACGAGCACACAATCATGACATGTGGCTCAATGAGAGACAAGGGTAGGTAAGAAATACTAGGGTTAGGTAGGAGAAATAATATAATATTCCATAAGAGGTGGATGATCCACCGAATGTGGAGTGTAACAACAAGATAAGACCACAAAAGGTGGAATTTCTCCTACAAGCTATATCCCTATGTGCGCACTTCCCTAAGTGTCTCATATCCAAACTACGAAGAGATGCATTATCCCAAGTTAACTTAAGTAAAGTGTAATAATATCCATGATGAATATTTACTTACACCAACACATCATTTCACTTATCAAGAGGCCCTAATGTAAATACATGTGAACCAATTCTAGTCCTTGATATCAGCCTTTAATGTTGTCCCTCCATGTCCATCTTGGAAAGCCTATTTAGGAATTATTTCCCAATTGACACTAATCATCCATCACATAAAGTACTTACATTTCAAAATTAACATATTTTTAGGTAAGAGCATCCACATCTTAATCCTTCATAAATTTGTTCACATCAGTAGTGTCTAATAGAGGTTTGATATGGTTTTGTTAATTCGATTAGCTATTGTTTCTTTGTTCATTTTTATTTGAATTGAGTTGAATTTTATCATGTGTTTTATGTATTCAACTATCCATATTAGCTAGAACTAGATGTCCAAATTTGCAACACATCTACTAGGACCCTCTTTCCAATACTAATTCTTGATTTGCAATCTTATTTTTTCTTTTTTTGTAGGTTTTATATGTTCTCATTCTCAAGCTTTTACACCTTATGTTATAATTTTTAGGAATCAATTTGATAGTGCTAAATTTTACTTTTAAAGTCCTATCTTTAATATGCTCTTAGTTCTCATATTTTTCAATACATGTAACTTATCTCTAGGAAATTCCTGTATGACTAACTATTTTTTAGATCTATGTAAATATTGTCCTTTGGTGGTCCCCATGTGCCTATCATATGTTGGAGGTGTAAGACTCCAACAACATTCTAAGTGTAGGGTGTTTTATGTCCAATTTTCTAACACAACATATGATACAATTTAAGATTTTATCTTCCTAGAATGCATTTTCCCCCAAGTCTATTATTTTCTTTATTCTTATTGGTATATCAAAATTTTCCATCTAAGTATACTTTTCATCTATTCCCCACTCACATGCCCATTTTCTAATATATTTTTTAAGTTATCCTTCCTATGATCCCTTTCTTTCAATCTTAACTTTCCTTTCCTTTTATTGATGTTTCACATTTTTCCTTATTAGCATGTTTTTCCTATAAATATTGACTCCCTTATTGTTATACTAGGCTGCACTTAAGATCTAGAGTTTTGGACAAGCCTTAATTGAGGTACCTTTTCCTTGATATCATTAAGATCCCTATTCCTAACTTATACTTATACTTATGCTTATTCTTATACTATGTATCTCATTAAGATCCCTATTTCTAACGTATTCTTATTTGTATGCCTAAAGGGGTGAATACCTCACTCTTGCTCCCTAAAATTTTGAATCACCAATATTTTTCTAGAGTATTCATTCCCACGTAACTCCTTGTGCATCCTAATAACCACTAACTATAGATTTGTCATCATAAGTAATTGAAAAAGATTGATTGATAGATTGATGTATAGTGAGGATTTTAAATAAGAATAAAATATTATAGCTAAATTAATCTATTCATCAGTGCCTATAACTCTCACTACACAAACAATCTAATAAAAATAATGTTATGTTGAAATTCACCCCTTATTATATTGTTCCTACAAATGTACACCTAAAATCATGAACTTCATCTTGCCAAATTAAAATGGAATTTCATGCCCTTATCTTTGAGACCAAAATACTAGAAAGCACTTGAATAGCCTCAAGATCAGCCAAGAAAAATCTTAGACCTTCAAGCTTTTACCAAAATAACAAATATATAATAAGTATCCATGAATCACTATGAATAGCTACAAAACTTATCCAGTTATTTTTATTCCATTTTATCCCTTGCAAAGTTGATTTCAATTCTTAGATTAGGTTGCTCTAGAGGTGCCTCTTTAATAGGATGATTTACTTCCCATGAAACATATGAAAATCTGTATAGGCACAAGTTTTCATTCTCTAGGTTACATTATTGATAAAATTCATCCACATATGTTGTAAGAGTTTTTGATATTCTAGTTCTATAACTCCAATATTTAAACATTACTTCAATTACATGTAGATTGGATTGCCCCAAACTATCTTCCATCATATAGGAATCACTTAATTTTGTAAAACAAATTAAAAATAATTTATAAATATTTTTACATTATTAATGATACCTTATTTCTCCACGTTTTTTAGAAATAAAAACCTCAAATATTTCAATTATTAAAAATTGAATCACAATAGACTATTGGCAACAACAATGAAGGAAAACTAAGAGGGTGGGCGGGGGGGGGGTGGTTGAATCAATTTTCACCAGATTAAACAAATTAAGCACAATCTCATATCAAATCAACTGCAATAAGAATCAAGATAAACACACATAACAACAACACACATAACACCAAGATTTTGACGTGCAAAACCCGATTAAGGGAAAAAACATGGTGGGAACCTACCCTAATAAGATGATACTTTGTAGTAGTATGTGTAAATATTACAATGGGGAATGCACATGAATTCATGCACACTTCCTAGAGCTCACTACTCAAAATATAACAACCTAGAAGGATCCAACCCTCAAGGAAGGTTAAGTACCTTACAATAATATTTGGACTACAATCCGGCTAAGATGAACTAAAACATTAGCATCTCCTAATGCTTGATGACAGTTTTAGTTAAGCACATTTGTTTGCCCTGCAAAATTCTTTTCTTAATACATCAAACTGAAAGATGAATTCTCTTATTGGAACATACACCACTCTTTGATAATGTAGACACAACCGCCACACTTGAATTACATGAATCTAACACCTATTTATACAATTCATCAACCTTGACTACAAGGTCGACTCAAACCCTCAACAACTAATTACATAATTACATCACACAATACATAAATTAACCACCAAATGAATACAATGTCATAAACAATATAGCATGGACCTAAATCAAATCACTGAATATGCAATGACACCATAAATTTTGCCAAGATCAATCGCAACATGCTACACCACCAAAAATACCGCATAACATGAAGAATATCATCAGACCCAAAATATCTTCAGTAACATGCACAAAGATCAATGTAGACCACCAAAACAAATAGGAAATGATTAGGAAACACCAAAAAGTATGCTAGAACCATCTGCAATAGTTGCACCAACACCACTTAATCAAATCTTCATCAATCAACACATTAACACTCAAGAACACTTAATAACAATAATTTGGACTAGAAAGATGACTTGATGAGAATCAAATCATGAACCATCTGAAATGAATATACACATGAATATCAAAAATAGTCTCCCAAATCCGCAACTAAAGATATGATCATACCAAAGCACATCAAATCAAATACCAAACACTGCAAACCACTGAACAGAAAAACCAAACCTCAATCTGAATGATATGATGAAGTAAAATTTTGGATCACTAAAAACAATAAAGAATGAGGTATCTATAGTTGATTTAGCATCCAAAATAGATAAACCAACCAGGTCACCTCTATGCAATCACTAGAGCACTAAAACATAGGAATGTGTTGACATCAATGAAAACAACATATTCTAGCATCAACAATATCCAACAATCTCCCCCTTTGGCATTGATGGAAACATATGAATGTGAAAAACATTCAATACAAAGGAATAAATCAACATCAACAATTACCAGCAAACTCCCCCTAAGATCATACACACAGAGCTTCAAAGATAAGGCAGTTTTTCACATGCTTAACTCCCCCTTTGACAACAATGCCAAATACATAATCAAGTCATTATTATCTCCCTCTAAGAAGTAAAATATCTCCCCCTTAGAATAGACTTCCACAATGAACCATACAGTGACTACTCTGACTGAGTAGTAGCACTAACTCATCAATCCAGATAAGAAGATAAGACCATGCAGTCCACCAGATTGATGAAACTCAATGCATCTAGCTCTCATCAGGAGGGGCAGAGACCCCTAACTTGTATCTCAAATATGCAAATGTATCTGCAGGCAAAGGCTTATTAAAAATATCTGCAATTTCATCCTTTGTAGATACATACTCTAATCTAACATCTTTATCATTGACTTGCTCCCTCAATAAATGATACTTAATTGATATATTCTTTATTTTATAATCTCATATGAGATTATTGGAAATATTGACAACACTTGAATTATCACAGTATATAACAGTAGGCTTATCATAAACAATTATAATATCCTTCAACATCTTTTTCATCCAAACTACCCAAGTATAGTTGCTAGTAGGAACAATGTATTTAACTTCAATAATAGATAGAGATATAACATCATGTTTCTTATTGGACCGTGAAATCAATTTCTTTCCTAAAACCAAAGCTCCATCGGTAGTGCTCTTCTAGTCAACAACATCACCTGCCAATCAACATCAATAGAAGCACATAACATGAAATCATCATTTTTTGGATACCATACACCATAGTCGACTGTCCCCTTCAAGTATTTGAAAATACTCATCATAGTTATAACATGACTCTCTTTAGGATCAGCTTGAAATCTAGCACAAATACAATCATCATGCATAATATTTGGCCTAGTCTTAGTCAAGTATAACCATCCACCAACCATATATCTATACAAACTTTGATTAACTTTCTAAGATTCATCATGCTTAGACAACTTGCATCCAGTCACCAGAGGAGTTCCAATGAGTTTAGAATCATCTAACCCAAACTTCTTCAACAATTCCTTCACATGCATTGATTGAGAAATGAAAATGCCTTTATTAATCTGTGTAATCTACAATCCTAAGAAGAATTTCATTTCACCTATCATGGAAATCTTACTCTTTTTGCATGTCATCAGCAAACTTCATACTCAAATTATCATCTCCTCCAAAAATAATATCATCAAGAAAGACTTCAATAATCAAAATGTTATCATTATCAACCTTAAAGTATAAATTACTATCAGCAGTACCTTTACATAATCCCAAATTCATCAAATATCTGTCCAATCTAGCATACCAAGCTCTAGGGGCTTGCTTAAGTCCAAAGAGTACTTTCTTTAATTTGCATACCATGTGTCCTTCATTTGATAATAAAATCCATCTGATATACCTTGAATTTCTTCTAAGTAGCATATGCAAGCAGTGATCTAACAAATTCAATTCTACCTACCGAAGCAAAAGTCTCCTCATCATCAATTCCTTCAATCTATGAACATCCCTTACATACCAATATTTCTTTGTTTATAACCACTTCATCGACTTCATTTACTTTATTCCAGAGCACCCATTTAGGGCCAATCACATTCTTGTCTTTAGGTCTTGGAACAAGTTCCCAAGTGTTATTATTCTCAATCTGATTCAACTCTTCTTCCATAGCTTTTATCCAATTTCCATCTTTACATGCTTCTGCAACATCTTTAGGTTCAATCTTAGAAATCAAACATATCTCTTCAGCAAGAATCCTTCTCCTAGTCATCACACCTTTATTTTTATCACCGATAATTTGATTTTCTAAATGATTCAATCTTACATACCCTGGATTCTTCTGATTGTTTTGATTTTTCAGGTTCTTGCACTTCTTCACTGGCAACAAAAATATTTGGATTAACTGTTTCTACCAGAGCAATTTGCTTTAAGATCTCAGTCTACACAGGTTTTGAAATAACTTCTTGATCATCAGATTTACATTCACATGCTTTGATCTTCTTTCCATGACATTCATCAACCTTCACATTTGCACTCTCCACTATTTTTTTCAACCTCTTACTGTAACACCGGTAGGCCTTGCTCTTTGTAGAATATCTCAGGAAGATTACTTCATCATGTCTTGCATCAAACTTCCCTATATCCTCATCTCTTTTTATATAACATTTACCTCTAAAATTTTTGAAATACCTAACCATAGGAATATGACCAAACCATTACACATAAGGAGTCTTACTGAAATCACCTTTTATATGCACCCGGTTGGATGTGTAAGCAATAGTGATAACAAATTTTCTTCAAAAAGGTTTGGGAAACATTTCCTTAAATCAACATAGTCCTAACAACATCCAAAATGGTTCAATTCTTCCTTTCAACAACTCCATTTTGTTGAGGGGTTCTAGGAGCAGATAACTATCTTCTAATTCCATTTCTCTCATAGAATGAATCAAACTCAGCAGATGTACATTCTCCTCCTTTGTTAGATCTTATACATTTCAACTTCAATCTTGTCTCAGTCTCCACTTTAGTTTTGAATATCTTGAATTTTTCCAACGCTTCTAATTTCTCCCTTAGAAAGGTAACCCAGATCATCCTAGAATAGTCATCAATCAACAACATGAAATATTTATCATCCTGTACACTTATCACTCTTATAGGAAAACACAAATTAGTATGCACAAGATCCAATAAACCATTAGAAGAGTACATCTTACTCTTAAATGCAATTCTTGTTAGCTTTCCCAACTGACATTCTTTACATACTGGATTAACAGGATTCACAATTTTAGGCAAATCTTTAACAACTTGAGTAGAGCTTATCCCTAGCATGTAGTCAATATTAACATGAAACATCCTTCTATGCCAAAACCAACTTTCATCTATATGAGCAATCAAACAAATTTTCTCACTAGCATTCAAGTGAAATATATTACCTTTAGTCTTAGTTCTTGATGCAATCTCTATACTAGAGGCATTTAGGATCTTGCATTTACCATTCTTGAATTGGAAATCATATCCCTTGTCAACCATCTGTCCAACACTCAAAATATTATTCTTTGAACCTTCAACATACAAGACAACATTAGTATTATGCTTACCATCAAAAGAAATTGAACCTCTACCACAAATCACACAAGCTTTATCATCTCCAAATCTCATTATGTCATCATCATACTTCTCCATATTCATAAATTTTCTTTTATCACCTGTCATATGATGTGAACAACTACTGTCAATCGCCCATTTTTCTTTTTCTTCAATCTTACCAGCCAAAGCTTTCTCCTCAACAATGCAGCTTGTAGAATTCACTTACCGACTCCCTTAAGAAATATTTGAGCAATAAGGGCTTCAAGCTCATTCGACTCTCTTTCCTACTCTTCCATCTCTCTTTTCTCTTGCATATTTGGAAACCCAACATGAACTTTCTCTTGGGTCATACTTCTGCTTCTCAGATAGAGAAGCTCTAAATGTAGTCTTAGATTTTTCATGTGATTCTCCAAACTCTCTCAACTCAAAAGTAGCAAGCTTACCAACGAGAATGTTCCTAGTCACAGTAGTCACACTTTGGATCTCATCAATAGTAGCTACTTTAGGCTTGTAAGAAGGAGGCAAAGATCTTAGCACTTTAGCAACAATCTCATCTTCTTCATGGGTTCCACTAGCACATCTGACATCTAGGACAAGTTCATTTACCTTAGCCATAAAGGTAGATATGTTCTCATCTTCTCCCATCTTCAACATCTCATACTTTCCTTTCAAACTCTGTACCTTAGCAAATTTGGCATGTTTATCTCCTTCATACAAGGTCTCTAACTTCTCTCAGATCTCATGTACAGTTTGTAAACCTGTCACATTAGTCATCTCTGAATTAGTCAAGGCACTCAAAAATGCTTCCTTAGCTCTTATGTTATGTTAAACATCATTCATCTTAGTAGCAGTAATGGATCCATTCTAAGGAATATTGAGGGTATTCTATGTAATCTTCCAATACTCTTCTCCAGGACATTTCAAATGAACTTTCATCCGGTCCTTCCATATAGTGTATTTATTTCCATCAAATCTCGGAGCCTCCTTTTTGAACACATAGGTTTCCATTTTGTACCTCCTCAAGCAGTCAAGCTTCTTCTAGAGTATCTAGCTATGATATTGATTGTTGGCAACAACAATGAAGGAAAACTAAGAGGGGGTGGTGAATCAGTTTTCACTGGATTAAACAAATTAAGCACAATCTCATATCAAATCAATTGCAACAAGAATAAAGATAAACATAATAAAAGAAACACACATAACACCAAGATTTTGATGTGGAAGAGCCAGTTAAAGAAAAACTATGGTGGGAACCTACCCCAATAAGATGGTACTCTGTAGTAGTATGTGTAATTGTGACAATGGCGAATGCACATACATTCACGCACACTGCGTAGAGCTCACTGCTCAAAATATAATGACCCAAAAGGCTCCAACCTTAAGGGAAGGTTATCTACCTTACAATAATATTTGGACTACAATCTGGTTAAGATGAACTAAAAGAATAGAATCTCCTAATGCTTGATGATAGTTTTGGTTAAGCATATTTGTCTACCCTGTAACATTCTCTTCTTAATACATCATACCGAAAGATCAATTCTCTTATTTGCACATATGCCACTCTTTGATAATTTATAGACACAACCACCACACTTAAGTTACATGAATCTAACACCTATTTACACAATTCATCAACCTTGACTACAAGGTCGGCTCAAACCCTTAACACCTAATTACAAAATTCCATCATATGATAGATAAATTAACCATCGGACCGATACAATATCATAAAAAACATAGCATGTACCCAAATCAAATCCTCTAACATGCAACGCCATCAAAATTTTTGCCAAGATCAACTGCAACATGCTACACCACCAAAAATACCGCATAATAGGAAGAATATCACCAGACCCAAAAGATCTTCAATAACGTGCACAAAGATCAATGCATACCACCAAAAGAAATAGGACATGATCAAGAACCACCAACAAGTACATTAGAACCATCCGCAATAGCTGTACCGACACCACTTAATCAAATCTACATTGATCAGCATGTTAACACTCAAGAAAACTTAACAACAATAATTTGGACTAGAAAGATCACTTGCGGACCACCAAATCATGAACCATCTAATATAAAGATACATATGGACATCCAAAATAGTCTCCCAAATCTACAAATTAATATATGATCATATGAAGGACAACAGATCAAATACCAGACACTACTGGAACCAATGAACAGAAAAACCAAACCTCAATCTAAATGATATGATTAAGTAAACTTTTGGATCACTAAAACTAATAAAGAATGAAGTATCTCTAGTTGATTCAACATCCCAAATATATAAACCAACCAAATCAGCTCTTTGCAATCACCATAGCACCAAAAGATAGGAATATGTTAACATTAATGACAACAACATATCCTAGCAGTAAGAATATCCAACATAGACCTGGTTTCAAAATGTCATAAGAAATTTTCTTTCATCCACAAGCCATCTCATAAAAAATTTCGTTTATCCCATTATAGAATGCATTCCTGAAGAGCTAGAGGAAAAGGAGAATGTTTATGAGGACTCTACTTCTTCTTGGCCTATTGGGTCAAAGTGGACTCTAGACAAAACTATTGGTAATTACTAAGAATGATGTTTTGATGTTATATATGATAATGATACCTTTATCTTGAAAATGAGAGGATTGTTGATTTATTTTTGTAACTGTAAAACTGAATAGTTGTGGTAACATTATTTAGAAGTGTTGTTATTGAATTGTTGATTAATAAATATCTATAAAGCTTACATCACTAAGCAATTTGAATTTGTAATATGTTATGATTGGTGGTGAATTTTGGTTTGTTATATAACTTATTCCATATGCATCTTCAATCATTTCTTTTCCACATGTCACTCTTTTACTATTTCAATGCAAATGAGAAGAAGCATTCCCTTCAAGTTTCCATCATTTTGTATCAAAATGCATTTGAATGGGATGTCATTTCTACGAGTCAAACATTATTTAAAGAGAAAACATAGATTAGGGTAGTTTTCATAGATCACTTATTTTATCTACTTTATTAGCTTAATAAAAAAATTAAAATTAATTTTGAAAAAACCTTAGGTGAATTATCTCCAATTTAGCCACTTTTAAAAATTTCATTACCATTGAGGTTTATATCTATAGTTGATTGATAGATTAATCTCCTTCATATGTTTTATTATACTTCTAGCTACTTTGTATCTTTTCTTTTCCTTTTTTTTTAAGAGAATTAAGTGTTTGTTCTTATTAGTTTTTTTATTGACGAGAATTAACATATTCATAAAGAGTTGTATTTATTAAATATTTTAAGATAAATCAATATTTTTGTATTGAGGTGTTTTTCTTATTATAATATCGAAGTATTTTTTTCCCCTCTTTGACGATTCACTTGATAAATTCAGGTGTTGCTTAGCGTATTTCAAGTAGATATGTCTACTCTCTTCTTGCAAGAGATTTTCGACACTCATTAATGACTTTCCAAAGGTGCATCTACATGACAGCTCATACTAGATTGATTATTAATTACTTCCTATTTTCAACTTTATCACTTCGATAGGAAGAGTCTCATTGACTATCTTCTAGGTTTATATTGTATGTCTATAAAGCAGCATATATTTTGTGACCTTATTCCTATCACACACTATTGTGTATCCTAGAATGTCAGGCATGTTATAAAATAATTTCAAGAATTATCTTTAGATCATACTTTACTTTATTGCATTTTTCACCTTTTGGTTGTATAAGACAAAGAACTATATTTTTCTTTACATTTTGGCCTTGTTAAGCATATTACAGTCAATTTCATGACCGAAAATATTGTGCTCATTTTGGGTACTACAAAAATTCTCCTTGAAGAACACTCTACATAACGTCAATTACCACTAATCTAGGTTTTCAAGAATGTACTTACAAAAAAATAATAAAATCCATACACTCATCACTCAAACACAATATGCATTTAGTACATGCCCAAATCTTTATGATCAATTTATTTATGTGTGCATGAACTATAGAAGCTTCACATGGATGATTGTAAAAAATAGGTCAACAACTTGATAAGTTCACATTTGACTATATAATTGGAGGTTATGATAAAATGGGAGCCTTTGAATAGGGTTTATAGACATCCATTAAAGAAAAGGATCTAAAAGAATTTTGGTAGATATTATAGCTGCAACTACATTGGTAGACATTTATGCAACATGTGAAACCATAGAAAATGAGGATGAACTATCTCAAGTAGGAATGTATGAACCTACCCTAGTAGAGTTTATGCAAGTTTTGGAAGCATGTTATATAATTTTACACTAGTACTAGCCACATGGGCTATACCTAATTATACTGCACAATGCCAATTTAATGGATGGCTTATTGATTTAGTTGTTACACCATTTTTCTATGTTGGTAATTAACATAAGTTAGTTGTTAATTGTAGAATGTGATAAATAAATTTTGTTTATGTCAAATTTGAATCTATTTGTAAACCCTAACAAGATCCAACCACGAACCCTATATCTACAAAATAATTCAACACATTATCAATAGAGAAACTACAAATGCATGCAATTAACCATCTAATAAACCAATATACCTTGAGATTCATAAGAGGCTTGTCTCCATTGTTATCCTATCCTCCATGATCTGGTATTTGATGTTGTTGCTCTCATATTTATGTTGCGCTTGCACAAGAGCTCAAAGAAGAATGGTTTTGGTTGTGATGATTTATAACTATGATGAAAAAAAGACATGACGATGTATTCTAGAATGATTTAGACATAATGTAAGTATGCTCCAAGTATGCTATGTTATGAAAAATAAAAGGAGGAAGCTCCTTTATAGAGATCATCCTAAGAATAGACAGTTAGGATTAAGAGGTTAAAATATGAAATGGAGGGCTAAGATTAAGGAGTAGGTATTTAGAAAGATGTGACATCGTGTGGATACATAGAAAATGCTAAATGAATTAATTAAATAAATAAAAATATTTATTTAATTAAAGGATAATTTTAGGTGTCTACATATTTAAGTAATGAATTTTAATAATTGTAGACATATATTAGAAGAAATGTTATTTCAAAACAAAAAATATTCCACTCTTTCACCATGCACAAGTAATTTACATTTGCTACACTCATGATTTTTCAAAACAAGCTTATTTACATGCATAAAAACCACAAATATGTTTCACTTCTCTACATTTTTTTCCAGAAATTAGTTAAATATATCTATATTTAATTTTTTTTCTAATGGACATCATAAAATAATAATTTTAATCTATTGATTAATTCAATTAAATAAATTAACTCAACTAATCATAATATTAAAGAATTTAAACCACTTAATTTAATTAATCTTAATTCATAATTCCTTCAGTTAATTAATTAAATAATTCGTATTTTTTAAAATTTTACTAATTAATTAGCTTTCAATAATTTTTTATAATTTAAAATTATACCTCATACCACTAAATTCTTATAAAAAATTATCCTTTAATCAAAATTGTCCACTTCAAAACAACCAAGAAAATCTAGGTTGTCTATAATCACCCATGTCTCCTCAAACCGCTTGTCTTCATTTCATCCTCACACATATGTGAGAATGCAACATGAAGGAATATATGCCCTCCATATTATCTCTCAATGTCCACCCTTTACTTATCTCCTTAATTCCCAAATTCTCTCATCTCCTCCCATCTTGAGTTTTAAGGAAAAGTCCATTAATCACGTGCTTCACACCACTTCATGCGATGATACTTCAATGTAGATCTTGAAATGAACCAATTACAGTCCTTTATGTCATCCTTCAATTTTGGCACTCCATGTCCAACCTAGGACATCTATTTAGGAAATCAATTTTTATGGACATTAATCATCCATCACATAGAATATTTATAGTCGATCCACTAGTATATTGATTTTCACTATGTTTGATGGTTGTGCCAATTAAATGAGAACAAACAAGCTATGCTCACTTTGTTGACTACAAAAATAGAGTACACAATAGATACTCTTACTTATGAGGAACTACTCTAACATTAAACAAATTTTTAGATATACGATTAAATGAAAGTAATTTATTAATGCAATGTGGTAGTAAGAGTGTCATATGTTCTACAAATAATCTAGCTTTCAAGTTAGGATAAAGCATATTGATATCTAAAAATCTATAGAATTGTAAATTATACTCAGTGCATTTATGACACTTTTGCATTATGCCAGGTGCATTAATGACAAATCTCATTATACTCAGTGCATTTATGACACTTTTGCATTATGCCAGGTGCATTAATGACAAAGCTCATGATCAAAATTTAATCATTTTGACATCATGATCCCTTAAGACAAAGTAGCGCCAATCACCCCTAAACCCCATTTAAGAGTATTATGGTTTAGACAGTAGCTCGATGCACAAACACTTGTGTAGTGCACAAATATCCTAAAAGATTCTTGAATTTGAAATAACATATTCTACATTAGGTTTTCATTGAATCATATCCCCACACTTGGATGTGTCCAAAATGTTCTCTCCCACTTGTTTTGAGTGTCAAAAATACATTCTTTGCTCATTCATTCTCTCTACCTCCTGATTTTCTCGATCTCTCTAGCTCAAGACTCCCTCAAGCTTTTTGGCTCTCATTTTCTATAGTGAAGCTCTATTGGAATTCGTATTGAAAGCATCGTGACACTATCTCAAGAGAGGAGTGTGGTTGTTACACTTCTCTCATCTTACTTATCTCTAATCTTGCAATATTGTATTATCTAGTTATCAAATCTTTTAATACATCTATCATCTAGTTGCATTTCGATTAATTTATCTTAGTTCTCTTGTAATAAGAATTTTCTTCCATTGAGCGAGGTTCATTTCTATTGCATTATAAATTTCTCTTTTAACCAATCTAACTATTTGGTTGTTCGTGGAGGTGGAAATAATGGAATGCGGATTTGATTGATGCAAACCCCTATATAGCCCCAACATTTTCCCCCTATTTGAATGTTTGTTGGTGACAAATAGGTCTGAACCATGGATTGGATTTTTCGGGTATATTCTAGTGAATTTCTATTCTCTAACCATATAGATGATGTTACGATGCATAGACGTCCATGTGGCATGTCGGTGTCCTAAATCTGAGACTCTTCCCAGTTGACAGTAAGACTTATTTCTCATGTAATTTTTGTTTTTGTAGTTAGTACATTTTAGAATTACAACATAGTTCATTATATATATATATTTTTTTTAATTTTAATTCCGTAAGTAGTTTTCCACATCTTCCTATCTCACCAGAGTACCAGTTTAGCAAGGTAGCGAATCTAGGTTTATTCCTCGAGATCAAAAATCTTGAGGGTAGCAAATCCCCTCCTCCACATTTTTATGAATCTGAAGTGAACACCTTATGTCATTTTTTTCCTTCAAGGATTTAATGTATTAGATGATATCTTATTTAAAATGATTTGGACATGTTGGATGATGCCTTCGATGATTTCCTAGGAGTATCATGCACTGACCATAAACATCCTAATATAGATTCATTTTTAGACTCTCCTTTATTGAAGGATGAAAATTATATGAATGTCATTGTTGTCTCTATAGCTACAAAAAATCCTAAGAAAACATGCATTTATGTGATCGTAGCTAGTCCTTCTCCTAAGAAGGTTAAGTCTATTGGTGGAAAGTTATTCAATGGTGATTCCCCTGATTTGTAGACTGAAATTATTCAGTCCAAAAATTTTCTTATAATGATGTTTCTCACACATATAATACAACAAAGAAGAAGAAAAATCTTTATCAACCTAAAGTGTCTTTACCACCTTCTCAACCAGATCTTCCTCAAGCACTAAAAACCTAGTGATTATGATCGTATTGAGCAACTTCATATTACTCCTGCTAAGATCTCACTATGGGATATGTTGGCAAATGCACACTCCAATGAGAAATTTTAGGTGATTGAAGGTATTTTCATTGATGGCAACCTTGCAATCCTATGGCACTGACAGGCACTAACACAAGCATCGGCACCAACATCGGCAAAGATGATTACCGACACCCCAGCCGACAGGATTTTGTTTATTATATTTTATATTTAATTGTAAAATCTTATTGTAAACCCGACAAGGTGAATTATAATAAGACTCATATAAGTATGAGATCTTGTAGATCATTTGTGTAAAAATAAAGAAAGTAAGGAATGTAATAGGCAGATGCAAACATTAAGGCAGATTTTGGAATAAGGTTTATGGAAGTTGTATGAGCTTAAACCAGTACTAATCCTGGCATAGCAGATGTTGAACCGAAGCAGTACATGATATTGGATTTCCATAATCCGTTTTATAAGTCAGTGAGACTTCCCTTTTTGTATTTAAGCAGTGAGCTTTAGGTAGTTGGCCTTCCTGCATGTGCAGGCCCCTATTGTAATTAATATTCATTTATTGGCCAATGAGTGAATATTGTGGGTCACAAATCCCACCGAGGTTTTTACCACACCGGGTTTCCTCATTAAAAACATTGTGTTATGGTGTGCTTTCTATGTTGTGGTTATTGATCTTATTTACTGCATTATTTCTGGTTTATTGGTACACTATTTTGGAATGCAATTTGTTTAATAAGATTAGAAAATTTGTTAATCAGCAAGATACTGATTCACGCCCCCCTCTTAGTATCTTTAGGAATCCTAACAATTGGTATCAGAGCCTGGTCGTCTATTTTCAAAAGCCTAATAGCTTGAGGAATATCCTAACACAAGTAGAGATGGAAAACTTGAGAAAGCAATTGGAAACAGCTCTTGCAGGTTATGATGCAGAAAAATTGAAAAATATGAAACTTGAAGATGATCTGAAGGCTGCACATGAAATCATTCAAGGACTTCAAGAAAATATCACTATTGCTAGGAACAAAAGAAGAGAACTTCATGAGAAGATACAGAGTCATGATGATGAGAAAGAAACTCTTAATGATCTTATAAGCAAGATGAAGCAAGAAAACATGACCTTGAGGAATGAGATGCAAGATATGACTATGAGGTTTTGTAAAGACATTGAAGACCGAAAGAAGAATGAAGATGACTTGACTAGGAGAATCAATGATGTTGGAAATGAAAATCTAAGACTTAGTCATGAAAATGATATGTTGAAGACAGATATAATTCACTTGGAGCATGACAAAACTGAACTCATGAGACAAAAAAAATTCTTAGAAAATGAGTTGGCTACTACAAATCAACACAAGGAGAAATTAAAGAAAAGTTTAGAAGAACTTGATGACATGCTGAAAAATCAAAAACCTAATGGAGATACTAATGGTCTCGGCTTTGAAGTTGGTGAAAGCTCTGGTACTGCAAAGAATCATGATCACAGTAAACCGGTAAGACAACCTAATACCTACAAATTTAATGGGAAATGCTTTAACTATAACAAGTATGGTCATAGAGAAAATCAATGTAGATCTAGAAACTATCAGAACACCAATGCACCTACTGGTCAATGTTCTAAATGCAACAAAATTGGTCATAATTCAGAAAATTGCAGAATGAATGTAAGATGTTATGTTTGTGGAAGATTTGGACACTTATCTAATCCATGCAGAACACATACTGACATAGGATATGGAAAAGCTATTCAGAAAAATAATGTGACTTGTTATGCTTGTAACAAGATGGGACATATTGCAAAATTTTGTAGAATTAAGGCATCATTGCCAAATAACAAAGGACCTAGTTTGAAAGGTAAAGAGAAGGTTGAAGAAGTAAAGCAATAATTCTCAAAACAATGGATTAGAAAGTTAGATCCAAATGTCAATGAAGTTATTCCTTCACTAGTAGAACAGAGTATCACTCCACCGGTAGGAGATTATTCATCTAACTAAAAAGAAATCCTTTTGGGGGTATGGCAACGAATTGAAAAACATGCTAGTTTACCCTCAGTTGATGGTGAGAAGTTGAATTACTTCTTTACCGGTAGATGTGATAAGTTTCACCTAACCGATAGGCATTTAATGTGGTAGTTGAAGGTAATGACATTATAAAGCAAGTGTTTTTCACTCTTTTTACTCACCGAGAATTTAAATTTCCTTAGAGAACGAAAAACCCAAACAAAGGCATCCACAGTGAGAAGTGAAGAAAATCATTCAAGCATTCAAACCTAAATGTAGATTAAGGTATTTATACAATGGCTTCCTCCTCTGCACCTGAATTCATTGCAAACCCTATAGTAATTGAAGTGATTAAATGCCCTAGGCCCATATTTAAAATCATTCCCAAAGTAGAGAAGAAGGATGATAACCTAAGAGCATTTTCTAAAATACCCAAAGGAGTTGCATATGTTGAGGATCCTAGAATTTACATACATTGTCATATTGAAGAACTAGGTGTTGATGAGATTGTGAACATGTATAGGACAGTAATATGTGATGAAAATGGTAATGTAAAACCAAAACACAAGATAATTGAAACCCTAGGTTTTTTGGAGATACTTAATATTCCTGATTTTCCCAAGGAGGTTATAAGGATTGTATTAAGCAGAGTTCATGGGGAGTTCTTTTGGTTAGATTCCATTCATAAGATAACAAAAGAAGCAGTTAGGGCAGTGTCAGGCTTACCTTCGACCAGTAGCAGGCCTGACAAGACTAAAAAGGTTCCAAACGACACTGTAATGACCCTGACCAGTGCAACCTATGACAAGAGATCCCCGAGAGTCAATGATGTAAAGGATATCAATGTAAGATTCATTAGTATGATTCTTGGATCCAAAGCTACACATGCCAATAGATTAAACTCTTTTTTTAGTTTATGTATCAAGAGTTCTTATGACTTAGTGAACAGTAATGCAAAGATTGACATATGCAAATGGTTAAAAGATGAGCTAATAGACAATCAGAAGAAACTTAAGGGTGACAAGAAAGGCACATTCAGATTTGGCAACTTACTTGTATGTCTATTGTTGTATATCACCAAGGAAGTTCCTGGTATTGGTAGAAAGGATTTTGGATTTTACATTCTGGTAGGAAAACAAATCTTGGACATTCTTAATAACATGGGAGATGATAGGGAGAAGAACATAATTGAATACTTTTGGGCACTAAAGGATAGAATGAAGATTAGGGAAAGACTATCTCAATCCATAGTTGATAAATATCAAAAAGAGATATGTTTTGTTATAAAGAAGGATGAAATATGGATGGAGGCAGTGGTTCCAAGGACAGTTTGGGTTACAGAGATGGGTTATGAGGGTGATGAGAACATAATAGAAACATATGCTAAAGACCTTCTAGAAGCCCTTAGAGAACCAACAGAAGAAATATTTGGTAGTGCTGAAACCATTGAAAGAAAAGTTCAATCACAGAAATGAATAAAGAAAACAAAACAAACAATTAGAAAAGCAACAAGACAGGCAAAAGAAATCAAGGAAGATATATTGAATATGACTAGTATTAAGGAGAGCGACTTGGAAGAATTACAACCGGAAACACATTTTTCACCGGTTGCTACCTCCTCTGACATTGAAATACTGACAGAATTCAAAAGGGTAGTAGGGAAAAGGAAATCTTCACTGGTACCTACTCCTACACCAAAGAGAACAAGACAGAAACAACAGGTAGTAAGGCCTCTGGCAAAGAAAATAACACCCAAGAAGAAAAGGGAAAAACAAGTTATCCCCCCACTTGATAATATTTTGAATGAAATTACTGAAGATGAAAACTTATCTAATGTTAGCAAGTTGTGTAACACTTTCACAAATGAAGAAAAGGAAAGCATAGAAAACAATGTTATTCTACACTTAGATATTTATAAGAAATTTTTGATAGAAGTTGTAGATGATCTACCCAATGACTTGTATAGAAGGTTAGATGCAAAAAGGTTAGCAATTGTTGAACTGGACAAGAAGATTAAGGTTCACCCAGTAAAATCAGTAGAAGAAATTGATGAACTGATAAGTGAGGCAAGCAGGACTATATTTTCCACCAGTCATCGACATGTAGCATTAATGACTGGTAGAGTAAATGAGATCACTGAAGAGATAGCAAAAAAATGGGATATCTTCTTTGTAGAAAAGGAAAAGCAAGAAGAGCTTAAACGACCAAAGACTTTTAAAGTCTATCAAGAAGAAAAGGATAAAGGTAAAGGTAAGGTAGGTGGTCCTCCGAGCATAAAGATAATAGATAACTTTCCCCCACCTTCTTTTGATACTCCACCGGTACAAACTATTGATTCACCACCGGTAATAGATATTTTTTAGAGTATGGAGACAACATATGAAGATACCAATCCTGATTCAGAGGTGTTGTATACCATGAATATTGACACACAAGAAGTCATTATTGTGGTTGATAAGGAAACAACTAAGAAGAGAGTTGTGGCAACTGAGTCAGTGGCTAAGGACATTGCAGTTGAGACAAATGTTGAGGATACAGTTGGAAATGTTGAGATTGGGAGTGAAACACATACTGAACAATCAACTAATCCCCTAGATACTAGAAAGATAGATACCACTGATGTACACACTGAGAAATCTATTGAGCAATCGGCTACTAATAAATCTGTTGAGATACCGGCAGTAGACAATTCAGAAAAACCGGTAGCTAACACTAAGACACAATCAGAGAAATTGAAAGTGGAAAGCACAGATAAACCGATAGAGGTACATTCTAAGAAACATGAAGAGGAAAAGGTTCAGATAGAGACAGTGCCACCAGCAACAACTAAGAAACCCAAACCTTTGCTAGTAGAAATGAAGACTCAAATTGACCTACTGGAGGTCAACATAAGCAAAGAGGTTACTCACACCATTGGATTGCAGATCGTTAAGGCAGTCGGACAATCATTTGGTTCCTCCTTAATAGAATTCAGACCAACAAATGTAATAGAGGTATTATTAGATTCCATCAAGAAAATCATAGAGTGTAATGCATAGGCTTATAAGGCTATTGATGACACTATTCATTTATTGAAATTGATTGCACCCAAGTGCAATGCAGTAAATAAAGATTCTTTGAGTCAACTAGACACAATGTCTAAGTACATCACTGACAATCTTTTGACAGTTGATCAGATTAATGAGGAGACATTCAGTGAGAAAATGAACAAGGAAAAATAAAAATTCTTTGAATTGACAATAAAGAAGTGCACAAAACACATTGACACCCTCCTACCGGCACTAAACAAAACTTTAATGGAATTTAAGGATTTATACAGAGACACCTACAAGACTGATCTTCTGACAATGGATATTGACAAGGAAATCAACATAGCACAAAAGGAAATAAATGATATAGCTGACAATCTCATTGGTTCATCAGAACCTATATTAGTTATAGAGAAAGAGATAGCAATTTTTGAGGAGAAACTTGAGAAATTAGAAAAGGAGAAGGAAAGAATAAAATACAAGGCTAAGGAACTCAAATACAGACTTGGTCTGAAGCTAGACATCCTCATCTCTTTGCGAAAAGAGATTTTTGAGGCACTTGTTCCAGGACTTAAGACACCAAAAGAGAAAATGCACATACTCACCGGTACCATCCAAAGGACGGAAGTAGCATTGAAGGATAGTAAGAGGTTCACTAACAACTTGAATTTTGCGTTAGCGGATCTATATCAGATTGTAACCCATCGGTTACAGAGATCCTGAGAAGAACTACACTCAATTGAAATTAATTGAAAGCCTTTGTCATTGATGCCAAAAGGGGATTAGTAGAATGAGAAAAATGATTGGAAAAAATGATTGGCAGAAGACATCATCTGCTCAGGGGGAGTACACAGTTTTGGAGCACACAGTTTTGATAGATTTCTGAACAACACTTTTTTGGATACAATTTTGACTTTTTCTCATGAGTGTTGCCATCAATGCCAAAGGGGGAGATTGTTGGAAAATGCACACTCCAATGAGAAATTGTAGGTGATTGAAGGTATTGTCATTGATGGCAACCTTGCAATCCTATGGCACTAGCACAAGCACCGGCAGCGGCAACAACAAAGATGATTACCGACACCCCAGCCAACAGGATTTTGTTTATTATATTTTGTATTTAATTATAAAATCTTGTTGTAAAGCCGACAAGGAGAATTGTAATAAGACTCATATAAGTATGACATCTCGTAGATCATTTGTGTTAAAAAAAAGAAAGTAAGGAATGTAATAGGCAGATTTTGGAATAAGGTTTATGGAAGTTGTATGAGCTTAAACCGGTACTAAACCTGACATAGCAGATGCTGAACCGAAGCAGTACATGATATTGGATTTGCATAATCCATTTTATAAGTCAGTGAGACTTCCCTTTTTGTATTTAAGCAGTGAGCATTAGGCAGTTGGCCTTCCTACATGTGCAGGCCCCTATTGTAAGTAATATTCATTTATTGGCCATTGAGTGAATATTGTGGGTCACAAATCCCACCGAGGTTTCTCCCACACCGGGTTTCCTTGTTAAAAATATTGTGTTATGGTGTGCTTTCTATGTTGTGGTTATTGATCTTATTTACTACATTATTTCTGTTTTACCGGTACACTATTTTGGAATGCAATTTGTTTAATAAGATTAGAAAAAATTTTAACCGACAAGATACTGATTCACCCCCCCCCCCCCCCTCTCAGTATCTTTGGGAATCCTAACAAGATATGCTTCAAATTGCTCTGGTATATCAAGTTATGATACAATTTTCTTTAAAAAATATTTTACTACCTTCTTCTCTAAGGCAATCGAATTTAAATGCACTAGTGTATCATATCCATGTGGATAAGCTGAATATTATATTCTATCCGCATGAACTCTCACCACTAGAAGTGGGGAATATTGTAGATCCATTAATGATAATTGTGTACGCTAATTGCATTGGTATTATGTGGACCCTTGTTGAAATTCATAATCTAATCAACTAGAAATCAGAGAGAGAAATCACAAATCCCTATCCTAATAGAATTCAAACAAAAACTCAATGAAATATAGATGCATATAGGATAATTCTAAATAATATAGAACTCCCTATTGTGCATCATGGCTTCCATTTCTCTTCTCTTCTTTGTGTTATGGTGGCTCTCAGATATCACGTTGGCAACCTGCAAATGACACAAAGATTCAAAGTTTGTGATTTAGAGGAATTGTGAGGAACTTGAATGCTCAATTTATAGATAATTGGATGAGAATTTATTGAGAGGTAGAATAGATTGATCAAGAGATGGAAGTCAGGTGAGCTCACATGATGATTGATAATTGAACTGTTGATTTAGAGGTGAAACAAAATAGACTGAATAGATTAAATGAGTCAACTGATTGAGAAAAAGCTAATTGAAAGATGAAAAAGGGTGATTCGATGAAATAAAAAAGGAGGAGATAGTTAATTGATTGAGATTGAGAGCTTTATTTAGAAAAAGCTAACTAAAAGATAGAAATAGGAATATAAAAGATAATTGAATTAATTAATTAATTGATTGAATTAATTAATTTAGCATGTGCTTAAACTTTAACTTATATTTTCATTTTAATCTTTGCATGAGATTTTAATTCAAATATTGAATTTATTTTAAATTCAATTTATTATTTAAATATATTTCGAACTTGACTTTGGAATTCAATTTAATTTTTTAAATCATGCACATGTATTTGAAATTAGAAGAAATTAAAAGAATTAATTAAATGAAATGAAATTAGAAGAAATATGAAATTAAATTAAATTAAATTAGAATTTGGGGATTTGGAATTGAAGAATTAATTAGCTAATTAAATAATTTAAAGAAACTATTTAATTATTTAGAAATTGAATTTAATTAAATAATAAAGATTATTTAAATTAAAGGAATTAAATCATAATTAATTAAATAATAAATATTTAATTAATATTTAGAAAAAGGTTAAATGATTAATTGAATAGAGAGAGAAATTGAAAATGAATTTATTTAAATAATAAAGATTATTTAAATTGAGGAATTAATTAGAATTAATCATAGTTAATTAAATAATAATATTTAATTAAGATTGGAAAATGGTTTAAATGATGATAGAATTGAAATTGAAATAATTAGTAAGATTATGAAGAAATATGAATTTAGAAGAATAAGATTAATTAACTTAATTAAATAATTAAAAAATTATTTAATTAATTAGAGGAATAATTAGTACATGATCAATGAGACATTTTTAGGTGTCTACATTTGCCCCTCTTTGATACAAAGTCAAAATGACATTGTTTCAAAGAAAAAGAAAAAAAATTGCCCCAGTGTGCCTTGGTAACACTGTATAGTATAAATATGCGCCCTAAGAAAAGGTGGTCCAAAAATTCAGAAATTGAGACCATATTTTCGATGAGTATAATGAGCAATTGCGTGAAGTTTCGTGCATTTTCAAGATCGTTTGAGTAGCCTACAAGTTGGTTGAAGTTGACAGGGACCACAGGCGTCGAAGTGGAAAAAACCCTAATTTTGAGCTATAAATAGAGAGTTTGGCCTTTCATTTTCTCAATAGCATTGTGTTGAGTTCTTGGAGATCCTAGTGAGTCTTTTGCTTTCCTACGAGCATTTGATCATCATGTATGGCTATAGGGCATGAGTTCACTTGTCTGACCGAGTACGTTCTTATCAGAGACCTCCAAGGACTGGCGGCATGGTATGGTTCCAAATGTTTTGCTTAATTTTTTGCCTGTTTTTGCAATTTTTTTTGAAAAAATTTCTAGACGTATAGGTTTTATTCATCACGCATACACCTGTCAATTTTCACACATTACCCATAAGTGTCACACAAACGCTTTAAGTGTACCGTAAAAGCTTAAGTATTACGCATAGATGCTTAGTGTTACGTGTTCCTCTATATGTTTATGCATTAGTGCTAAATGCTATGCATTTGTTGTAATTGTTATGCATAAGCTTTAATTGTACTGCAATAGTGTTACATGATACGCATAAGTGTTAAACTTTTTGCATTATTTGTTAATTGAATATTTTTTTGTCATGCGTTTGATCAAATTTCGTAATTGCGTTATCCGATATCTGACATTTTCAATGTTTCCTCTATGCAGGAGAGTATTGGAGTGTTATACTGTTGACAGAGTAGACCTAGTGGACTTGATTTTCAAGTCGATTTACTTGATGAGGAGATTGCACATATCCAACATCTGGGATTATATCATTTTTTACATTTGCCAGAGGTTACGACCAATAGGGCCTTGATTATAGCATTAGTAGAGTGGTGGCATTTCGAGAAATGTACCTTCCATCTTCCTACTAGTGAGGCATCCATTACCCTAGAGGATGTTTGGAATATACTGCATATTCCCATCCATGGTACGAGTGTGGTATATGATCATGATGATGGCATCTCTGGACTGTGTGCCCTTTCTGAGTGTGAGGAGCAAGATTTATAGATCAGTGGTCATTATGATATCCCTTGGGCTCGCTTGGACTATGATAATCTTACTATAGTATTGTGCAGTATCGTATGTGGTTTGTTGATTCCTGACACATGAGGCCATGGCTTTCAAGTTGGATGGGGCAGAGCTCTCCATGATATGATTATTCATCGTCTAGTATATGATTGGGGTCCTTGTCTAATATCCATGCTTTATTATCAGATGTACAACATTGTATACCTGGGATACCGATCGATCAGTTGTGGTGTGACATTGCTCCAGACTTGGGCGTGGGAGCACATTTCTATCTCAAGGCTAGTTATGCATGTTGACTTGTAGCCTAATGAGCCCTATGCATTCAGATATACAACTGGTATTAAACACAGGGGTTCGGGTAACACCTTTCTACTGGCGACATCAACTTGATATCTTGCAGTATTTTATTTGGAGACCATATTTAGATTGCCCTGGTTGGGCCAATAATGCACAACACTTTCCTTTCTGCAGATAGCAGAGATATCTTATTGGGAGGATTATTGATATGTCTCTTCCAAGATGGGTACTCAGACAGTTTGGGGAGGTACAGGTGACACCTATTGTTATAGCATACTTTTCTCACATTTCTTGTGAGGTTTTTGATTGGGGTGTGTGCATATAGCCACATGTGGCGGCTGTCGAGTGTGATGTTCTTCAGGCATTACCCTAGGGTTGGAATGCAAGTGCAGCAGATCCAAGGACTACTCCTAAGTATGATGCATGGTGGGTCTACCATAGGCCTATTCCACTGACTGATTTGACTATTCCGATCACAGCGCAGCAAATACGACATCCTAGACAATGACTGAGGATTGACATGGGGGAGAGGAGGGGAGATGACAGAGGAGGAGAGGGCACAAGGGGAGAGGAGGGTAGAGGAGAGGAGGGAGGAGAGGAGGATGTAGACATTGGTGGAGACACCAAATCTATGAGCAATGGGGATGACAATGATTCTTCAGAGTCATCGAGAAGTGAGGACGGGGATGATCATGATATGCCGGAGCTAGAGGATGTGCCTGCTGCGGAGGGGGGAGGAGAAGGACAGGGTGGTGATGGAGATGATGATGATCCGCAGATTCTGAGAGCATGGATTTAGAGTCTAAAGGACAAGGCTCCCAAATGATAAGCTAAGTGGGAAGCATTCCGCAGAGACTATGGTGCATTTGAGACTGAGAGAGATTGTCTCTAGAGGGAGAGAGATGAGACAGTTAGGAGAGCTCAAATCACCATGGATGCATATGATCAATTATTTGGGCCAGTGGTAGAGGCATGTAGCCAGGTAAATAGATATTTTGTTGTTGCACATGAGGCTATTTATTATCCACAGGCTTATGAGAGAGCTATTCCTGAGGGTCAGAGGGAGCCTAGTTTTAGTGATTTTATGGGGAGAAGATCGAGTCGATCTACCTCTCGACAGACTAGGAGTGGATGAGTGATGGGTCCACCTCGACATCCTAGGGAAAGATCTAGCGGGCAAGATCCACCTATTGACAGAGGCAGTGTCGGTTGAGAAATTGAGATCATGTTATCTGAGCCTTCAGGCCTATTTTATGATTATTATATTCGGACACATTACCATTTTTGAGTTATATATATGATATGCAGTTTTTTGGTGGCAATCCATTATGCTTTTTTTTTTATGTATGTTGTATGATGCTATGTGTTATGCAATGCATGTCTATATGATTTATAAATGATTGTTTATGAATGCAATAGTTTGTACATGATTTTATGATGTAATGATGAATGAATGGTTTAATGCTTTCTATATGATTTATGAATGATGTTTATGAATGACAACCATTAAATACAATACAAATATAATTTAAACTATATGAATGCTACTTAAAACTATATGGATGCAACTTTAAACTATATGGACGCACCTAAAACTATATGGATGCACTTTTGTTTTGGTATGATAATGCTAGAATATTCCTTTAATTCAAATGTACCCTAAAGAAATGTTATTAAAATGGGAGAAAGAAGAGATTGATGAAAGAATAATGCTAGATGATAGAAAATGATTTAGAAAGAGATGAGAAATCAATAAACTATCAATAAATAGATGAGATGAGAATGAGAATGATTGATTCACAAAGTCTCATTATTTATTACGCAATATATATTCATCACTGAGCCTTATTATTGAACAATGGAGCTTAGCACATCAGGGTATAAGGAACCAAGATGTAAAGATATCTCATTGAAGAAAGAAACATGTAGCAGACAAGGAGTGAAACCCTCCATTCTAGGAAATACATTAGGGGTCGAGGTATGTGTGGCATTCACAAGCTGCATGCTGCTATCACAGACACCCACTAGAGCAATTTCCCTAGAACTTCATTGGTTCACACTACAAACAACAAACAAAGAAAAAGATAATGCCCATCATGGCTCCTCTAGTCACTTGTGGACATCCTTGGGTAGCATAGGAACACAATCTATTTCCAAATGATAAAAGATAAAGACTAACCCGGATAAAATTCAGCAGCTATACCAATCTTGTGTCTTCATTCTTAGTTGCTTGTTGTGATAGTCGATAATGTGTGATCTCAGAAAGTTGCGGACCTTGTTTAAGAATGACCTGTCTGATTTTGAGTGTATCCTCTTATGTTTAAGACAAGATAATGATCACTTGATCATATGGATATGATACGATTGATAAGACAGTTTGATTAGTTGATTGCAAATGTTTGACTGGATAGTCGTATCCTTTGTTAACTTCATGTGAAGTGTTTGTTGGATATCTGCTAGGGTATTTGTTTCTTACAAGACATTTTATTGCAAGTTTTTTCTTTTTGATTGATTTTTTATTGTTTTTAGATTTTGTGGATTAATATTTGAATGTTTTTGGATTGATTTTTTCAGGACATTATATGGATGTTTTTGGATTTTTTCAGGACTTTTTCTAATTTTTTTTTGTTGCTTTTGAATGTTTTCTCAATGTTTTTTTTTTATTTTGAATATTTCGATATTTTTGGATTTTATGATTTTCAATGTTTTTGAATTTTTATGTTTTTCATTTTTTTTGGATTTTTAGGACTTTATACGTTTGTAAGGATTTTTTCAGGACATTATATGATTTTTAGGATTTTTTCAAGACTTTATATGACTTTTTTGGATTTTTTCAGCTATGGCCCTAGTGTGCAGACCTATATGACATGATGATCTGCAAAATGTATGTGGAGACAATGATTTTTTGACATGACCTACGTTAATGCAATATGCATGATGAAGATGCATTTCCTATTCAACAAAGGATGATTGTGTTTGTTTAGGATTTTGTAATACACGAATTGAATTGGAGGTATAAAATATTTTATAGATAAGCAGTCAATCAATCCTTAAGGTTCCTTGGAGCATCTAAATTAACACACTTAGTGACTAGGATTTACAAATGGAGACACGAAAAACTTCCCCATTGGTTCTTGAAACTTTGATATTCTTTTGCCCATGTCAGTGCAAATGAGTTAATTCCTGCTCTTGTATTCACTAAAGATCCTTAGCATCCTTTATGACTAGCTACATAGATTATTCTAACTTCAAAAGCATCCCGAATAGAGCTTCATTGCCAGCAAGCTTTTAGAGCTCCGACAAGGTTATAGATTGTAATTTCTTAAATATTGCTCCATTGCCAACAGGCGTTCATAGCCCTGATGGAGTTACTCACATGTTTCCATAGTCAATCATTTTGTCACACTTTGTATGCATGATATTTCAGTTATATATCATTGGTCTTTTAACTTGAGATGAATATTTAGCATAGCACTTTTTCTCTTTTTTTATTTTCTTGCTTTGACTTGTAAGTAATGAAATCGGCAGAGGTAGCAGTAACAACATGGTTCAAACTGGTGAGTAGATTGTTGGGGCTCCGATCCATGGCAAGGGAGGTCAAGGGAAGATCGGGTCTTGGAGCAATGAAGCTAACAAAGCCTTCCCAATTGAAGCAATATGGAACCTTACGATCGGCAAGCAACCAACTCTCAAATCAACAGCATGGAAAGATCAAACCCTAGGCTGATCATGGAAGGTGGATGAACCTAATCCTGTGATGAGAGGTAGTAAGGTTCCTGCACCACAGAGGAATTCAGATGTGATTCATCCCTATAAAAATAGTAATCTCAGGCCAATAAACTCACAGGCATGGAAGAAAAACAACTTTTCATGGAGCAATGATGGTTGGTTTTGAAATGCGAAGCTTCCTTCCTCTGATTTGGCATGCAATTGGAAGACATTTTTAAAACCAAATCCCTCTATATCAAAGACAGGAAAATTTAACATCCCTAATTTTCATAGGCAAGGTTTTAAACCTCCTCCGGGTTATGACCCTAATAAATTTCAGAATGGGTGGTTTAGGGAAGGCAGAACCTCACGCGCCGATCGTGCTGAGGCCTGGCAGTCCACTACCCTAGCTAGAAACCAGTGATCTAATTTGGATCTAGTGGGAAAAAATGAACCCTGGCAAAGATACAAACCACCAGATTATCCAACCATCCACAAATCAGTAAGGAAAAATTTGAGACCCACTATTATTTTAGATGATAATAAGATCAATTTGGCTATGTCGAATCTTCAAGCTTTTTGTTTCTTTACCAAACGAGGTGGAGGCAAATGGTTAAGGGGAAATTTTGATAAATGGTGTAGATCGCAATGGGGGGAGCACATTAACTTTAATGTCCCTCTGAATGATTATTTTCTGATTGAGTTTATGAAAAATGAGGACATGTTTAATGCTAAAAATAAACATCCTTATACTTTGGATGGGATTAGAGTGCATATCATTGATTGGAAACTAAATTTTAATCCTTGGTTCCATACCCTGTCGGAAAACATAGTCTGGTTAAGGTTATATAACTGCCCATAGGACTATTGGCACATTGAGATCATTAAAGATATCTGCAAAGAGCTTGGCACCTTTGTTTCTGTGGATGATATTCTGGAGGATAGGGTATGGGGTAGCTTTATCAGGATATGCATTAATACCAGCTTGATCTCCAAAATCCCAGAAGAAGTCAAAATTATTAAGGTCAGAGAGGTATGGATTCAAAGGATTGACAGGGAAGATCAATTACACCTTTGTCCCAAATGCTTCTCAAGGGAGCACATAGGTCTTGAATGTAAAGTATTGGCCTCTATCCTTAAAAGCTATGCTTGTGTGCAATCTAAGCCAATTGACATGAATTCAGTCAAGGAAAATAAAAAAAAATGGGAAGCAAATGAGGTTGAGAAATCCCCGACGGCCAGTATGAAGGAGGTGGAAAAGAATAATCTTGTTGTTTATTCTCCTCTTATTGTGTCTAGCCATCAACAGGCCCATTCTACCAATAGTGAAAGTGCTCAAACTCTACTAAATCTTTTGGAAGATGCTAAAACCCTACAAAAGGATATTATAACAGAGTTTGTAGCTACTTTTTCCTTAGTACCTAATAAGGTAGGCGATTTTAGTGTGATGGAGGATGAGATTATTTCCCCTCTACCAGTTGGTCCAACCACCATTTATGATCGAGGCAAGAAAGGCTTCACCATTGGCTTGGAAGAAGGAGAAATTGTTTCCTCTTCCTCGGAATGGGAAGAAGATGTTGAACCGGTTGCCAACCTTATAATGGATAGTACTGCAAAAGGGTTTGGGAAGTTTGAATCACATATTAATGTACCAAATTTCCATCCAAAGGGTAAAAGGAGGCACAAATCAAGGAAAACAATGTTGATAATTGTAGGTACAGCTAATGGGCAGTCCAAACTTAACTTAGGGAAGGGGAAACCCCTTCCTAGGCTCCATGAGACTACTATATTGGAATGTCAAGGGTCTTAATGCCCCTGACAAGTAGTGTTTAATTAAGCACTAGATTGATGAGACTAAGGGGGATATTTGGGTATTATAGGAAATGGAGTCAGTCTGAGATTGAAAAAAAAAAAAAGTATGGGAACAATTGAAAGGTCTATTGAGGCAATCCGAGAGAGCTTCTAGTGGCATGGGAATAATCTAGAATCCTTTGAATGTTCATGTCACTCTCTTTGGTGAAGATAAATACTGGCAGCATTATCTGGTCACTAGTTTATGCAAAAATGAGAGTTTCAATCTCTTTAATGTCTATAGACCTTCTGCTGCTAATGACAAATCAAAGCTTTGGGCACTCCTATCAAACAGATTCCAAAATATCACTATGGGCAGTTGTGTGTTTGCAGGTGACTTTAAAGCTATCTTGGCAAGTAATGAAAAGAAGGGTGCTATTTAGAGGATTGGTATGGCTCAGAAAGATTTCCAAGATTTTGTTGATAAGAATCAGTTATTGGATGTTGCCCCGAAGAATGGCACCTTTACATGGACAAATAGGTGTACCGGTTTCACTGAAATTGCAGAACGTTTTGACTAGTTTCTAGTGGCTGGTGATTGGCTAGCTAGCTCAAAATCTTATTTTTGAAACATCTATACTACCCCTTATAGGATCAAATCATTTCCCTATTTGCCTAAATGTGTCTCTAGGACATTCTAAGGGTGGCCATCCTTTCCGATTTGAGTTGATGTGGCTTAGAGTGCCTGATCTACATGATTTGATAGCAACATGGTGGAATGAGCTAGTTCTCGGAAATAACATGAGGTTGTTCAAGCTAAATATGAAACTCAAGTATATTAAGACCAAAATCAAAGAGTGGAATTTGAGTCAATTCCAAAACATCCATATGGAGAAACTCACTATTATGACAGAACTAGAGGATCTATCCAATTATGTCATTAAGTCAGGCATGAATGATGTACTCTTCCAAAGGGAAAACTCTCTCAAGTCTGAACTAAATGAAATTGTCCAGTGTGAAAAAATTCACTAGAGACAGAATCCAGGGAACTTTGGCTCAAGGATGGTTATAGAAATACCAAGTTCTTCTGTAGATCAGCTATTGCCAACCGTAGTAGGTCCAGAATATTGGAGTTGGTAAAACTGGATGGTAGTATTGCTAGAGATTTTGATAATATTGCCGAGGAAGAAGTAAGACATTTTGAATCTCTGATGAATGTCAATTTTCAGAATGATCAGGAAGTAAGAAACAGGATTCTAGACGCAATCCCTCCTTTAATTACTAAAAGACACAATATTGAGCTCTTCAAACCTATTGACTTAGAAGAAGTCAGGCATGTTACCTTCCAGTTGAATCCTGATAAGACTCCAGGCCTTAATGGTTTTCCTGCAGCCTTCTTTCAACATTTATGGGACATTATTGCCCAGGATTTGCACCTAGCGATAGAAGAATCCAAGAAAAAAATGACTATGCTGAGAGCCATCAACCATACCTTTCTAGCTTTAGTACCAAAAAAGAAGAACCCTCAACAAATGGGTGATTTTTGGCCAATTTCTTTATGCAACTCGGTTTAAAAAATAGTAACAAACATCATTGCTAACAAACTGAAACCTCTTCTAAAATATATTAATTCAGATGAATAGAGTGGCTTTGCCCCTAGTCGCTCTATCGTTGAAGGCATCATCTCTACTCATGAAACTCTCCACACTGCTAGGAAAACTAAAGCTTCTTGTATGATATTAAAGTTGGATATCATGAAAGCCTATGATATGGTGGACATGGAATTTCTTGTAGAAGTATTGAGGAAATTTGGCTTCTATAATGAATGGATAACTTGGGTCAAGAATTGTCCATCAACCCCCAAATTATCAGTTTTGGTTAACAGTTCATCTCATGGTTTCTTCCCTTCAACAAAAGGTATCTGCCAAGGGGATCCTATGTCACCATTTTTGTTTATAATAATGGCTGAATCTTTAGGTCGAATGATTAAATCTCTCTACCATGATGGTCGCTGGCTAGGTGTCAATGTGGCTATAGGAGTTGAACATTCAACCCACTCACAAATTTGCTGATGATACTATTCTTTTTGGGGCCTCTAGCAGAAAAGAGGAAAGGACAATAAATACATGCCTAAATGACTATTGCAAGGCTTCGGGGCAAAAAATCAACTAGAACAAGTCAGAAGTTTTCTTTATCAACACGATGTCGATTATGCAAGTTGTCCTATCAAGAATCCTCAATTTAAGAGTGGCAAAATTTCCAAGAAAATTCCTTGGGACTCCTCCTTTTATTGACCGCATTAAGACTTGTTATTGGAAACATCTTATTGAGAAATGTAAATCTAGGATTGAAAATTTGAAAGGGAAGTGGTTATCATCTACTAGCAAGCTTACTATGATAAAATCAGTCATCTCTACCATACCGTTTTTTTCCATGTCTTGCTTGAAGCTACGAGTTACCATAGAAGATGAGTTAATTACTATAATGAGAAATTTCCTTCGGAATGGATCGAATGACAAAGGGAAATTTCCACTTATTTCTTGGGGAAAAATAAGCCAACCAAAACTTGTTGGGGGTGCTAGCATTCGACATATTTCTACTATGAATTTGGCTATGGGTACAAAATTGGTGTGGGAAATTTGTAGAGGCGGTAATCAGAAGTGGACAAGAATCCTTAAACATGAATATCTAGACTCACTTGAGCCTAAAAGGATTCTCACAGTTACCAACCCTCCTAGGGGCTTGGCCGTTTGGAATTTTATTCTAGAATGCAGAGAAATCATTAGTGATCAGGTCACTTGGGATGTCAGAAATGAGAGGAATGCATCCTTCTGGCTGGATTCTTCGAGTGGAGAAGAAGCCTTGTATCATAACCTCTGTTCTTCAACCTATAATGAGAGAAACATGTTGGCTTTAGGGTCACAAGGTGTGTGATTATGGCCATTCAATTAAGGAGAATGGTTTAGAGAAATGGGTGCGGAACGCTCTAGACCCCTTGGATTTAGCCCAAAATCAGAAAGACCTTCTTGTCGACATTCTGAAGAGTCAAATTATTCATCCATCCCTGAACGAGGACATCACTAGATGGTGTGGCTCTTCTGATAGTAAGTATAAGGTATGTTTTGGCTATAAATTGAAAGAAGCTACAGTAGATAAGAAGGATTGGCCGGTTAGACTGTTCTGGCACAAACATCTACTTCCTAAAGTAGGTTCCTTTGCTTGGATGGATTTTCAGAGGAAAATCTTAACCAATGAAAGACTCCTTAAATTGGGTATTAATGGGCCTAGTAGATGTGTGTTATGTTGGAATCAAGAGGCAACAATTGATCAACTTTTGCTACACTGCAATTTCTCCAGCAACTGTTGGTGGCATTTTATGGGTAAGTTAAATCTGGTATGCCCTTTGCCAAAAGGTTTGGATGATTGGTTTCTACTATGGCTTAGATTAAAATGCAAGGCATTATTTGGGGACTTATTTTTTATCCTACCCTCATTGATGATTTGGGAAATTTGGAAGGAAAGGAATCAAAGAATTTTCCAGGATAAAGAGATGGGCCAGTTAGCCCTCTGTGGGAAAATTGAGATCCACCTGGTTGAGCTCCTGAATGAAGAAGCCAAATCCAAATCACTGAAAAAGAATCTATACACTGACTGGGATTGGAAGTTAAAGCTTGCGTTCCCAAATTTGATCATCCCCCCGCTTTTCGGAATTGGTAATCCTAAGATACCGGTTAATCCAAGATTGAATGTTAAATAGGAGGCCCCAAAACCAAGGTGGCATAAGATTAACTTCAATGGTGCCTCTGTAGGGAATCTGAGGCATAGTGGAATTGGATGTTGTATAAGAGATTCTGAAGGCATTTGCATTAAGGAAAGTTATGAAGACATCGGTCTGGCCACCAACAATGAGGCTAAATTCCGAGCGGCATTAAGAGGTTTGCAATCGGGGGCTGAGTTGGGGTTAAAAAGAATCCATTTGGAGGGTGATTCATTAAATGTTATCAATGTTGTTCATAGTAACCATACCCTTAGTTGGCATCTTAACCTATGGCTTCGTCCTATGGTGGGTTTCCTTGAGACCTTTCAAGCTTTTTGGACTATCCATGCCTATAGATAAGGCAATTTGGAAGCAGACAGATTATCTACAATGGCAATTGCTAACAAAGGTCTTGATCCAGGCATCCATATTAGGCATAGGTAAATATTTATTATAGCAATTATTATGGTGTAATGCTGCATTTATTTTGGCATAGGAATGAACCACTTTGGTTCCCCAATGGTTTGGTCTCTACTGGTTGGGAGTACATATCGGGGGATGTACTCTTACCAGGTATGGGTTTCCCTTTGATAGTGGTATCCTGGCTCCTACCGGTAGGGGTATCCATCCTGACTACCCGGTCTTTACCGGTTGGTGTTTTCATTGTTTACATAGACCTCTTGCACTTTTCCCCCAACCGGTAATTTTTATGCTCTGGTTCAAGTTCTCTTCAGGGTTACTCCAGTGTCATTGTTGATGCTGCGAGAACGTTAGTCTAGCAATTTTTTGATAAGCGGTTGCATTCGGTTCTCTCTTCAAATACCTAGTTCGAATTGAGGCACATCTACATTTTGATTATGGTGATTAGTATGCAGCAAGTGATACAACCGATCTTGTTCTTAGGAGGGATGTCTGTGCTCCCGATGGTTTTTTCCCCTACCAGTTGGTAGTTCTTACCGGGACATGTATTCTTACTGACCTCTTGATTTTCCCCTACCAGTATTCTCTATGGTCTCAATATTATGATCTTACCAAGGTCATTAACTCAAGCTCCGGTTTAGATGCTATCAAAAGATATCTAATCTTCATCATTACTTTTAGATATGATAAAGTCGGACGGCGGCTAACATCAATGAGGCAATCAATTATGATTAAGGTGGCATGCTTAAGACCTTGTCTGTGCAAAGTAATTTGGCTCGCTTAGCTAAGCCCTTGAGCCCCTCAACCTTTATGAGCTGGCAAGATAAATAAAGGATGACCTGCTTATTCTTATCATATCAAACTCTTCCCATTTCTTGATTTGTTTCTTACAATGGAAACACCAATTTTGTTGGAGGCAACATGCCATCAGATGGCATTCTTAGGCAAAATCTCTGATAAGCACCTACAATTAGTTCTCTCCTCAAGTCACCCTTTGATTATGCACTATGTTAAGAGAATTTTGGAGGAGGAATTCCTTAATGCTTACCACAAATATAGAGCTAATGTAGACATCCTTGCTTTCTTCCTAGCCATGCTGCTCTATATGGGGACTAGCAAGAAAAGGGCGAAACTTCTCACCCAAATCATGTTTGAGCATTGCTTTCTTGGGGAAATTGACATAGTATTGGATAATCTTGATGGTAATCTCAGACTAACCTTTCCCCAAAATTATATATGAGTTTGGGAAATGGTGCGGAGGTGCGGAAATCAGTGATTGTAACCTCTCTAGACTTCAATGCCTTGGAAGCCTCTTGGCCTATTATTACCAGAAATATTGAGTTCCTTTGCAAGATTGTCAGTCTTCTGCTGGCTTCACGGTTGCCTGGAGAAGCACCTATATCCAGGAGGAAGGGCTTTCGGGTAGAGAAGACATTGGTATTATGACCAATGGTGACATAGTTGAAGGTAACTCTTGTGGGCTTGGCCGTGGAGAAGAGTGGATTCCAGATAATGATTGTCACCCCTGGGAGAAAGCGGAATCATTGGCCCATGCAACTTACGGGAATGATTTCTCGGTAATTTCCTACTCCCGGAACCGATGACCCAGATTCAAGTGTAGAAGAATCTTGATTTCCATATTCATTTTCATACGTTGTTTAGTTTATTGTAGGCCTTTGGTTCAATCGACATTATTCTCCTCTGGTTGTTTTCTCCTAGCTTTTTAGCATCTTGCCCCGCGTGGCTAGTTTTTTTGTATTTACTGTTGGAGCAATGGTAGGGGGTTTTCTTACTAGTTCTTTCCCCCTACGGCTCTTTCTAAACCAGTTATGTATTTTTCAAGTTTTGATTAATACAAGGGTCTTGCCCCTTTGCAATTATTAATCTATTAAAAAAAATTAATGAAACCTACCTTGGTGTGACAATTACAGTGGTACTGAAGTAGAAGTTTAGATTTTTCACTAGTCATATGATCAACTAGGTGTCTTGAATGAATTAGAGATTTTGTTAATGTGTTTAAGATATAGAAATTGATAGATTTTGGGTTATCAAGTCTCAAATAGTGAAATCACTACCCAACCAAGTAAAGCATTGTCACAGGGTGATGTTGAAAATTGAATGACCTTAGGACCTCAAAGACTTCATGTCTAGATATCTAAGAAAGGAGATGACCCTTGTTTCTCTTGAATACAAACAAATGATAAACTTAGATAGTTGCCCTCTTTTATTGATGCTGCTATATGTAAATGCAAAAATTTTGTGAATGTGTTTTCTTACACCTTTAGCTCCTAGTTGGTTGATCAGTGGAAAACCCTGAAGCGTGTAATTCATTTGAAAAAAGAAACTATATGTGATGCATTTCTTTGAATAAAATGAGATGCAATGCAGAAATACAAACCTAAACTAACCCAACCCTTAGATATAATATCATTTAAGGTGCATGTTGTTCATAGGGTTAGGGAGTGGATCTCCCTCCATGGTAGCCAAATTGTATGCTCCATTTCCTATAACCGTTGTTATGATAAAAGGACCTAGCCAGTTAGGTTCAAGCTTCTCTGGATTTTCTTATTTCGCTAGGTTCCTTTGGTTCTCCTTGAGAACTAGATCTCCCACTTCAAAATTCCTTGGACGGACTTGTTTATTATAACTCCTTCTCAATCTGTTCTGGTAACCTTGCAAATGATTTAAAGCAATTTGTCTCTTTTCATCGAGTGTTTCAAGCTCTTGTAATCTTGCAACCCAATAGTCTTCCTCTGATATGATTTTTTTTAAGAAGACTCTTAAAGATGGTAGTTGTATTTCAATAGGTAGTATCGCGTCTATACCATAGACCAATGAATATGGTGTTGCTCCTGTAGGAGTGTGTACTCCTGTTCTATAAGGCCAAAGAGCGAGATTTAACTGGAGACGACAGTTCCATCCTACGTCAGTGACAACTTTATTTAGGATCTTCAATATTATCTTGTTTGTTGCCTCTGCTTGTCCATTTCTTTGCAGATAATATGGTGTTGTGAATCTCTGTTGTATTTAAAAATTTTCACACAAATCTCTCATTTCTTGACTTTTGAATGGACATCCATTGTCTGTCACTATGCACGTTGGAATCCCGTAATGGTAGATAATGTAATTAAGCATGAACTTTGCTATTTTCATACCAGTGGTTTATGTAAGGGGGATTGCCTCTACCCATTTAGTAAAATACTCAGTAACCGTTAAGATGAATTTGTGCCCATTGGAAGAAGTAGGATTAACTTTACCAACTAGATCTAACCCCCATTGTGAAAATGGCCATGGTAATGTAATAAGTTGAAGGTCCTAGGTCGGTGCATGAATGAGGTCTCCATGTATTTAATATTGTTTACATTTTTGTACATATTTATTGGCATCCTTTTGTTGGCATTGTATTGTCATTGATGTCAACCGGTATGGGATGATCATCGGTAGATGAGATGTAGGTGCAACATTGTTATGGAGTATAGGATGTGGTATCTTGGACATCACCTTGTGTTGTCAAACATCGATAAAGGTAAAGAAGATGATCTCAGAGGTCATCAATACACAAGTTAGTACCTGACTTACGTATTTAGATAAAGAGGTATTTTGAGCTGTTGTTTGTGATGAAGAGCCAAAATGTTACCTAAATAACATCAACATTGGAAGAGAAGAATGAACTGGTATGCTGTAAGGTTGCAGAACAACGGGACTCCCACCGAATAAAGAAGAAGTCATCATGAGAAGCAATGACTAACAATAAATGTGCTGACATCAGACCACATGAAGAGCATTGTAGGATGCAGAAGATAAGGTGTTACTTCATCAAGTAAGTGGATCTTATCTCCTATTATGCATTGAGTGCATCATAGTCTGGAGAGATAAGAGTGAAGAGGTAAAGGCAAACACTTGAAGGATTACACTGAATCCACTAGTGAATTGAAGGAATTCCCTAAGTGCATGAGATTAGGGTTATGCACCAGACTAGAAGAGAAGGTATGATGCTAGTATAGAGGAAGTATAAAGTATTTGTCATCTTGACAAACCAGGTGTGATATGGTCGAAGATAATCAAGGAAAAGGCAAGGCTAAGTAGATGCAAGCAGAGGAATCTGACCTGACTGAGAGAAGATGGAGCCTTGAGAAGAATGATGAGATGGTGTCATCAAGAATGGTAACCGGTATGTAAGTCTACCGGTTATATAAGCAAGGTGTAGTTGTAGAAGACTTCCCCATTGTGGGAATGCGAATACTTAGGACTTACCAGTCTGGAGATTGGTCTAAGAGTTCCATCGATAGTTCAAGATGAGAGTAGATATGATAAGGTAACTAGTAGAATGTTTGAGACCGGAAGGGTTAGCAAACTAGAAGAAGTAAGAAACCATTAGGTGTTAGTTCTGATATTAAATGTAAAGTATAGATTCCAATAGCTAACAAGATGAGAGGGGGGGGTGAATCATACAAACTTAAACTTCCATAAAATCAACAGATTCAACCTCGGTAACTTATACTTCAGCAACTTAACCAAAAACTGCTAAACATGCAAACTTATAAACACATAATCATCATAACACTCATAACACCAGATTTAACGTGGAAACCCAAATAGGGAAAAACCACTATGGGATTTTGAACCCACTAAGAAATATACTCTTCTAGAGTATGCTCAGTTAAAAGAAAATCCTATTAAAGATTACAAACACATTGCTAGATGTGACCCGATTAAGGGATTTCCCTCAGATCTGTTAGGATCTTCACTTTGTTAGAAGTGACCTTGTTAAAGGATTTCAAACACTCACTTAGAATGTTACCTTGCTAGAGGGTTTAAAAATAATACTGTTAAGTCCACTCGGTTAAGAGATTTTCTGTCACTTACAAAATAATAGTAATAAAATTCTATCTGCAACTTCACATCTAAAATGCTGAAGAAGATTCTTATTTGCTCAAAACAATCTAGTCATAAGACTTATCTAGTCTTTTGTTGGGCTCTCTAATCTGTTATTCAAACAGATCTTCAAGCTTCTGTGCTCAGAAGTCACTATGTAGCATTCCTATGCTTACACTTGCCTGCATATATTGTTTATTAACAATTCCTTATTTATAAACAATTGCTAACCACTAAATCTCCTTGATCACATTTCCCATGATCAATCTTAGCCATCAGATCTTCAAACTTGACTAGGTTCAATGTACCCTTCTGATCTGAAAACACTTTACCTTGCCTCGGGACTTACAATCCTCTCTTGGAACTTGCACAAGGTTAATGTGGTTCAATCTGCACTGTAGATCTTCTTGCCGATTTTCCTTTTCCATAGATCCTTAACAAACTTCATGCACGGCATACCAATCATTTATACATCTCCAGCTAATCATTGTCCTTCATTAAATAATGCTTTTATCCATCCAATGTGCACTATCATAACTTGGTTGCAACTTAGTAAATACTAAACTTTACTCGGTAGACATTTCACCTTCATTAACCGATATCGATAACCTTAGGGTTTACCGACTAGGTTCCTTGCTCGGTGACATAGTATAGTGTTAACCTTACAATCAACAACATATGTAGGATATCAAAACAATCTAAACATCATGATCTCATCATTGTCTAACTCGGTAATAGTTACCTGTTGAATAACTTATTCCTCCTCTTTATTAATCACATTCTTTTTGTGTCTTTTACCGACATCTTAATGCTCTTCTAATCAATCTTCTCAAGATATGGCAACATCATACTGAATCAGATAATCAATTTCTTGACATCAATGACAAAATAATTTTATAAAGATAGTTATCATCCTTCTTCAGTTATATCAATAATCTTCAACAACCTTCTCAATATCCTTATTGAATATCAACAATCTTTCTTACTGTAATGCCAATAATCTCCCCCTTTGGCATTGATGGCAAAACCTACAATTAAATGGTAATACCAACAAGATATTCAAATTGATTCGGATTCATGTTGTTGTTGGACTTCTCCATTTATCCTTGCACTGTTAAAATCTTCTGAAGTCTTCTCCCTTTTTCATTAGGCTTCTGAGTTGTTGACTTGCATTTAGTCTTTTTCGTGTTATAGTAATCTCCCCTGTCATTAGTCTTCTGTTATTTCCATTATTTAGGGCTTTACCATTTAGTCAACCATTTGGTCTTCCAACCATTTATAGTCTTCTCCCCCTATGACAACAATGCCAAAAAGTAAAAGAACTAAATCATGATTTCTTCCTCTGTGAAGTGATTTGCATCTCAGTCTTGGTCAGGTCAACTTGTCTCTATTCACGTTTTCTTGCACACCTTTTGAATAACCTTCTAAAGTGCGTAAATCAACATCAATCCACACATAATATTCTGTAGATTCATCGAATTGATGCATTCACTGAACTTAGTCAGTGAGTAGAAGATAGGGGTAGGACCCCTAACTTGCTTCTGAGATACTCAAAAGTGTTCCTTGGCAATGGCTTTGTGAAGATATCTACTAATTACTCCTAAGAACTGATATATTCCAGCACAACTTTCTTATCTTGAACTTATTCTCTGAGATAATGATACTTTATAGATATATGCTTTGTCTTAGAGTGCATTACTGGATTCTTTGAAATGTTAATGGCACTAGTATTATCACGGAATATAGTTACTAGCTCGGTAACTTTCTAATTTATACCTTCCAACAGTTGTTTGATCCATGCTATATTGGTACAATTCAATCCTGCAACAACATATTCAGCTTCTGTTGTAGACTGAGAAATACATCCTTGTTTCTTGCTAAGCCAACTTACTAGTCTTTCTCCCAAAAAGAAAGCTCCACCACTTGTGCCTTTCCTGTCATCTATGTTGCCTGCCCAATCAACATCAGTATAAACGTTTAAATAAAAATTATTTCTCTTTTCATATACTAAGCCATAATCTTCAGTGCCTCTTAGGTATCTGGAAATTCTCTTGATTGTTGTCATATGGGTTTCCTTGGGATCTGCAGAGAATCTTGCTACAATACCTACTACATGTGCTATATCCGGTCTACTATGCACAAAATATTGCAATTTTCCAATCATAGATCGGTAAAGTGTCTCATCAATAGATGCATATTCATCATTCTTTGATAATTTACAGTTAGTAGTCATAGGAGTACTTACTAGTTTAGAATCCTCCATTCCAAATTTCTTCAAGATTTTCTTGATGTACTTGGATTGAGTAATGAAAATCTCATCTTTCATTTGTAGTATATGTAAACCTATAAAATACTTTATCTCACTGATTAGTGACTTCTCAAATTCTTTGCACATTTCATTTCCAAAGTTCTTGCATAAGGAGTCATTACCACAAAATATAATGTCATCAATAAATATGGTTGAGATCAGTATTCCATTAACCTCATCTTTCTTCATGTACATATTATTGTTTTCACTTGTCCTTATAAAACCAATCTTGATTAAATAAGAGTGCAGTCTTTCATACCATGCTCTAGGTGCTTGTTTCAAACCATATAAGGCTTTGTTCAGTTTGCATACCTGATCTTTACTCTTGTCTTCAACAAATCCTTCAGGTTGTTCAATGAAAACTTCCTCTTCTAGTATACCATTCAAAAATGCAGATTTAACATCCATTTGATATACCTTGAAATTTTTGAAAGTAGCATATGCCAACAATGTTCTTACTCCCTCAAGTCTAGCCACAGGTGCAAAAGTCTCACCATAATCTATTCCTTCTTCTTGAGCATAACCTTTGCAAACTAGTCTTGCTTTGTTGGGAATGACCTCACCTTTTTCATTTAGCTTGTTTCTGAAAATCCACTTAGTACTGATTACATTTTTGTCCTTTGGTCTTGGGATCAGTGTCCATGTGTCATTCTTCTTGATTTGATCAATCTCTTCTGTCATAGCATTTACCCAATCTTCACTGTTAAATGCCTCTTTCACTATTCTTAGTTCAAATTCAGAAATCAGACATGTGTTTTGTCTCAGTTTGTTTCTTGTCATCACTGGATCATCTTTATCTCCTATAATATAACTTGATGCATGATGTCTTCTGACATATTTGGCTAATATATGCTCGGTAGGTTCTATATGATCTTCTTCTTCCCTTGGTAACTAGACATTATCTTCATTTTCTTCAATAGCTTTCTCGGTAGGACTTCTCGAGTGAACATAAACAAATTCTTCATAATCTTCTGGTTCTTTGGAATTTCCTTCATCATTTCTTTCTACAAATTCATCAATTTTCACATTTGCACTTTCCACTATTTTGTTAGATGATTTGATCAGACATTTAAATGCTTTACTTATATAAAAATAACCAAGAAATGTTCCTTCTTCACTTTTCTAATCAAACTTTTTGTTTCTATCATCTTTGTGAACATAGCATCTACTTCCAAAGATTTTAAAGTAACTTACATTAGGTTTCTTGTCATACCAGATCTCATATGGTGTCTTCATAGTTCCTTTCTTCAGTTGAACTCGGTTTAGGGTGTAAATTGTAGTGTTGATTGCTTCTCTCCAAAATGTTTGAGGTACCCTCTTTTCTATCATCAGGGTTCTTGCACAATCCATAATTGATCTGTTTCTTCTCTCAGCTATCCCATTTTGCTGAGGTGTTCTCGATGCAGATACTTGCCTCTTTATACCATGATCATTGCAGAATAAGTTAAATTCATTAGAAGTGAATTCTCCTCCTCTGTCAGATCTAAGACATTTTAGTTGTCTTCCTGTTTCATTTTCAACTCTTGCCTTGTACCATTTAAACATTTGGAAAGCTTCTAATTTTTCTTTTAAAAACATAACTGACATCATCCTTGAGTAATCATCCACAAATAATATGAAATATTTATCACCATAGTAACTTTGAACTTTCATAGGACCAGAAAGATCAGTGTGTACTAGATCTAAAATTCCTTTAGAAGTGTAGGACTTACTTGTAAAGCTTGATCTTGTCATCTTACCCATCTGGCATCCTTAGCACGTAGCATTCTCAGGTTTTTCTAGACTCGGTAGACCTCTTACTCGGTGCTTCTTACTTATTTTGATCAGATTATCAAAATTTACATGACAAAACCTTTTATGCCATAACCAGGTATCATCTATCTTTGCATAAAGACACTTGTTCTGAGTTGAGTCAAGATGAAATGTATTACCTTTTGTTTGTGTCCTGGTAGTAGCTAACTTTCCATACTTGTCATGAACTTTGACAATTCCTTTCTGAAATTCTATTCGGTATCCTGTATTGTTTAGCTATGCTACACTCAACAAATTGTATTTCAAACCTTCAACCCAGTATACATCATCACATTTAGCATTGTCAAGAAGTGTTATAGATCCTTTACCTTTCACCGAACATGGTGCATCATTACCAAATCTTACATAGCCTCCTTCATAGTCTTCTAATTTAACAAACTTGTGTTTATCACCTGTCATATGATGTGAGCATCCATTGTCTATGATCCAAGAATAATTATTATTTATGTAAGATATTAGGGCTTTTTCTTCATACCTTTATTCATCATATCCATCTTTAATAGCCACATAAATAGCTTCCTCAATATCAGTTTCATCAGATTTGTCATCGTTGGATTCCTCATCTGCTACTAGACATGTCTTTATATCTCTCCTTCTGAAGTCTTAGTGTCCTCTGTATTGGTTATCCTTCTTCCTATTTTCTTGATAATATCTCTTTTCACTAGATTCTTTGTCAGGGCAGTTAGAAGCCATGTGTCCTATTTTATCACAATTGAAACATTTTAAAGGTAGCTTTCCTTTATACTTACCTTTTCCTCTTGGTAACCTTCTAGCTAATAATGCTTCAAATTATTCTTTCTTCTTGATTTCCTCATACAGTTTGTGCACTTTTTCCATGTTCATGCAAAATCTTTCGCTTGCTCCACTATGATCCCCTTCAGAGTACTTACTCATTCTATCATTGTAATCATCAGATTCACCAATATGAAAAGAACTGAATGCAGATTCTACTTTATTTATCAAAGACCCACTGTTATCAAAATTACTTTACTTAAATGCATGTAGCTTACCAATAGTAGCATCCAAAGAAACTAGCATGTTAGGTACAAACCTCAATTCATTGATTGTAGAAACTCGAATAGCATAAGATGGTAGAAGGGTTCTCAACAACTTACTTGTTATATCCTTTTCTTCAATAGTTCCACCTGCTCCTTTAATTTGATTCACAATCTCCTTTAGTCTTGTACTGTATTGGGTTATGTTCTCACCTTCATTCATCCTCATGGATTAAAGTTGTCCTCTTAGACTATCTACTTTTTCTCTTTGAACATGTTCATCACCTCCATACACAGATATGAGCTTAGTCCACATTGCTTTTGCATCATTACAGCCTTCTAGATCATTAAACTCTAAGTTGGTCAATGTTGATGTTATCTCAATCATAGCTTGAATATGTTCTTGCTTTGCCTTAATCTCTTCCAAGGTCATAGGGTTGGTGCTCAGTGCAATATAATCATTCTCCAAATAATATGTTGCATATTCTCCAATTCCTAATAAATGAAGCTTCATCCTTTTTTGCCATGTGGAGAAACTTGACCTATTTAGCTTTGGTGCATCCCTTTTATACATCTTTGGATCTTTGCCTCAAGTACCTTTAAACTTTTTCTTCTAGAATCCAAAGCTCTGATACCAATTGTTAGTTCTGATATTAAATGTAAAGTACAGATGCCAATAGCTAACAAGATGAGAGGGGGGGTGAATCATACAAACTTAAACTTCCATAAAATCAACCGATTCAACCTCGGTAACTTATACTTTAGCAACTTAACCAAAAACTGCTAAACATGCAAACTTATGAACACATAATCATCATAACACTCATAACAATAGATTTAATGTGGAAACCCAAATAGGGAAAAACCACTATGGGATTTTGAACCTACTAAGAAATATACTCTTCTAGAGTATGCTTGGTTAAAAGCAAATCTTGTTAAAGATTACAAACACATTGTTAGATGTGACCTGGTTAAGGGATTTCCCTTAGATCTGTTAGGATCTTCACTTTGTTAGAAGTGACCTTGTTAAAGGATTTCAAACACTCACTTAGAATGTTACCTTGCTAGAGGGTTTACAAATAAGACTGTTAAGTCCACTCGGTTAAGAGATTTTCTGTCGCTTACAAAATAACAGTAATAAAAATCTATCTGCAACTTCACATCTAAAATGATGAAGCAAATTCTTATTTGCTCAAAACAATCTAGTCATAAGACTTATCTAGTCTTCTGCTGGGCTCTCTTCTCTATTATTCAAATAGATCTTCAAGCTTATGTGCTCGGTAATCACTATGTAGCATTCTTGTGCTTACACTTGCCTGCATATATTGTTTATTAATAATTCCTTATTTATAAACAATTGCTAACTGCTAAATCTCCTTGATCACATTTCCCATAATCGATCTTAGCCATCAGATCTTCAAACTTGACCAAGTTTAATGTATCCTTCTGATTTGAAAATGTTTTACCTTGCCTTAGGACTTGCAGTCCTCTCTTGGAACTTGCACAAGGTTAATGCGGTTCAATCTACGCTGTAGATCTTCCTACTGATTTTCCTTTGCCATAGATCCTTAACAAACTTCATGCACGACATACCAATCATTTATACATCTCTAGCTAATCATTGTCCTTCATTAAATAATGCTTTTATCCATCCAATGCGCATTGTCATAACTCGGTTACAACTCGGTAAATACTAAACTTTACTTGGTAGACATTTCGCCTTCATTAACCGATATCGATAACCTTAAGGTTTACCGACTAGGTTCCTTGCTCGGTGACATAGTATAGTATTAACCTTACAATCAACAACATATGTAGGATATCAAAACAATCTAAACATCATGATCTCATCATTGTCTAACTTGGTAATAGTCGCCCATTGAATAACTTATTCCTCCTCTTTATTCATCACATTCTTTCTGTGTCTTTTACCGACATCTTAGTTCTCTTCTAATCAATCTTCTCAAGATATGGCAACATCAAACTAAATCAGATAATCAATTTCTTGACATCAATGACAAAATAATGTTATAAAGATAGTCATCATCCTTCTTCAGTTATATCAATAATCTTCAACAATCTTTCTTACTATAATGCCAACATTAGGGTGGTTGGTCGGCGATCCTACTTCGACCGACTTGAATTTCCAAGCTGGTAGATAGTCGACATGGAGTCAACATGGAAAACTCGAGTGTGGATAAAGATATAATGTACATCAGGAGGGTTGCTACAGGGTTGGTCAGCTTTAATGAAAGATCACACAAATCATGGGACTTGTTGCAGAGCGATTGCAGTGGTTTGAGGCTCGAGGTCTGGAAGACAACTACAAGCTAGCTAAGAGAAATTGAGAAGATCGACGCAATGAAGGAAATGACTCAATAGATATTTTGTGATTGACTAAAGGATTATCTATGAGGGTAAAAATAAAATCCCTAGGAATGAAAGGTGTGATTGAGGAGATGAGACTATGGCGGAGATGTGCATTCAGATGTCAGAAAGATCAGATCATGTAAGATTTGATTAGATTTGATTTTCCTTGAGGATGGTGAGGAAATCCTAACCGCCTAGATTTTGAATTGGCTTTTGGCAAGAAATTTGGGTTATAAGTATAAAGGCCCAAAGAGATTGTTTGTTGCTACTGAAGAGAGAAGAATATGGTGTGATTGTGAATTTGAATACTTCTCCAAGTAAGAGCAAATCAGCCAAGTGCTCAATGAGCTTCTATGAAGAGGGTGGGATTCAGAGAAAACTTGGTTGAAGCATTCAACCGGTTGGAGAGAAGAATCGATGGAGTATAGTACCGATAGAGTACAGAGAGTTTATGGAGGAGATCTAGCAAAGGAGTAGTAGAAGAGTGAGTCGATGTAGCAGAGAAAGTATCTCACCAGTAGAGTAAAGCATTTGAAAAGGTTGCTAGATTCACTTGTAACAAGATAACTACTTATGTATTTCAAGTTTAAATTAAGAACACTAAGTTGTAGCTCGGTGCAGGGGTTGTAGCTCCTTGCGTTGGTGCCCTAAAGTCAGGAGTTGGTGCTCCTTTGAGTGGTAGCCCATAAATCAAGTAGGGGTTGGTGCTCCTTGGGTTGATGCCCTAAGCTTTGTAACTGTGTTTTACTGTGAGGTTGGATTGGAGCAGTAGACTCGAGTAACATTGCTCATCGAGGTTTTTCCCATCTTGGGTTTTCCTCACATATGTTGGTGTTATGTGATGTCTCCTTGTGTGTGTGTGTGTATTTGATTTAGTCTCATTACTAACCGTAAGTCTGCATTGTGCTTGATTCACAAACCAGTGTTGCTCTTATGGGATTGCAAAAAGAAAAGATTTTGAGAACCACTGATTCACCCCCTCTCCCTCTTAGTGGTGGATTGTGTCTAACAATTGGTATCAGAGAATATGTTCCCAGTTAGAAGAGTGTTCTCCAACTTGGGTAGATTCCAGCCTAAGGACACAATGGTTTGCTTAGTATCTATCTCTGCTCCAGTATTTGATGGCTTATTTTTTCTATTTGGAGTCCAAAATGGAAGTTTTTCTATCCTCTTTAGGATTTGATGTATGGATATCTGTAGTAGATGGTCTCCCTAAAAAGTTTAGTCATCCTCCTAGATTTGTAGAAGAAAGAAGAAATTAGTGCCATGAAGGATACTTTCAGTGGACTCACCGGTGATGTCTCTTCACAGGTGGACAAGTGTAAAACATCAAAGAGCTTATGGGAAAGATTGAAGAATCTCTATGAAAATGAACCCTCAATAGTAGATCCTACATTTGAAGGAAATATGAGAAATACATCTAATATTTATCTGGACGAGGAAGATAGATCTTCCTACAATGATTACAGTGAAGAAGAAGGAGCTCAACTCTTTGTGGTTCAAGAATTTGAAAGTGGTTGGGCAATCACCTCTCCTCAATAAAATGTGTTGAGTAGTGATGATGATGAAGAGGAAGACATGATAGATAGATCTAGCCATCAAGATCCTTCTGATGATGAAGAAGTAGGAGAAGTTGACCTTGAAGGAGAGCTTGTAAATACATTTGGAGAACTCAATAGAGTTAAAAGAGAATACAAGCTATTCAAGAATGCTGCTATTGTGGAACATAACTGGTTAGTCAAATGCCTTGAAGAATTAGAGAAATGCATCTCAGAGTTGAAGACTCAGGCCAAAGACACCAATAAATGTTGGTGTGAAGATCTAGCCTCTCAGCTAGAGATAAAGGACAAAAAAATTCAATGGCTGCTTAAAGAAATCAAAGGCCCACTAATACATTTGGACTAGATTTTCGACTAAGGTTTCTGATGGAGAAGGTATATTGTGGCCAAATTTAATTTTTTTTTTTTTAAATTCCCACATTCGTCATAATTTTGATGGCAATTTCCCATTTGGTTTTGATGAAGAAGGCATTAGCAATGAGAATTTTCTTTTCAAAAAAGTGCTTGAGTTCATTGTATTTCTGATGACAACGACCATTACTTAAAAAAAAAGAAGAGGGGAATTCATTTGTGCATTGCAATCTAGTGTAGGCATCCATTGCGACTTCAATCCCCAAGAACATCAAACCCATGTTCAAGGCATTTGTGGCATTGCTTGCAATCCCGCGTAGGAGGTAGATTCAAATTGCCCTAGTTTTTAATTTCATGCTGCAAAAAATATACATGTGGTGGTTAATTGCCCTAGTTTAATCTCGTAAAACCATAGAACTGTGATTGAGAAGTGAGCGTTCAATTTTGTAGCAGCAATCCCTTCCTCCCGTATGCGCGTGTGTTGATTGTTCACATGAGATCACATCTCTTTGTGGCATCGTATCAAACAATTCACAAGCCTTGTCCATGTTTCCATATTTTGCATTCATGTCAAGTAGGGCATTTGCAAGTACAACACCTAACAAAATTCCTCTATCCATTATGCTTTGATGGATGTCCATACCCTGTTCCAAAGCTCCCATTTTTGTACAGGCAGGGAGGATGCTGGCAAAGGTTGTGGAATTTTGCTTTATGCCTTCCAATTTCATTTGCTTGAAAGTGTCTAAAGCCTTTTCAACAAATCCATTTTGTGCATATCTAGCAATCGTTGCAGTCCATGAGACAACATTTCTTTCAGGCATTCTATCAAACAGTTCACGTGCCTTGTCTATGCTTCCACATATTGCATACATGTCTACCAGGGCAGTTACAACTACAACATCTAACAAAATTCCTCTATCCTTTATGCTTCGATGAATGTCCATACCCTGTTCCAAATCTCCCATTTTGGCACAGGTAGCGAGGATAGTAGCAATGGTCATAGAATTTGGCTTTACACTTGCCAATTGCATTTGCTTGAAAGTTTCTAAAGCCTTCTCAACAAATCCATTTTGTGCATATCCAGCAATCATTGCAGTCCAAGAAACCACATTTCTTTGAGGCAATCCATCAAACAGTTCCTGTGCCTTGTCTACGCTTCCACATTTTGCATACATGCTAACAAAGCAGTTGCAACTACATCTAACAAAATTCCTCTATCTTTTATGCTTTGATGGATGTCCATACCCTATTCCAAAGCTCGCATTTTGGCATAGGCTAGGAGTACGCTGGCAAACATAACTAAAGAAATTCAATGATTAGCTCCAAAGACATCAAACCACTACTAACAAAACCGAGAGTCTAAAATATGATAGGGAATAGTGTGAGCTGTCTTGGAATAAAATATTTTATTTTCAATTTCAACTAAAACATAATTACTCAGCCATTTAATGTTATTAATAAGTGTTTAATTTATGAAAGAGATAAATGGTTGGCCACAAGTACATGAGTTACTAAATGCACACAAATAAGTGAATTTGATATTCAAAACTATCTACAATGAATTCCATTCTTGTCCATTAGTCATTTATGTTTGCAATAATCATCTTTCTTTGTTTTTCTTAATCTTTATTCATAGTTATGTGCATATTGCACATTCTATAATTAGGATATCAATTGCTATGTCTAAACACTAGCATGATGTTTGTGTTGTGGTATAGATGCATGGAAACATAATTATGGGATTGTTATATTATAGAGATCATAAATCTAGATATCGCATATTAGTTCTAGCTCTTCTTGGATTGAGTCTAAAGTTGACATACAGTCATAAAGCCATTATTAGCAGATCTATCCATTTCTAGTAAAGACAATTGAGAAATTCATTTTGATATTGAGAGTTTCTTATCTATTTACCTATTGATCATTATTAAGACATAATATTTAGGTCTATTTATCTTTCTTGCAAAACCTCTGTAAGTGTCCTAGATTGTCCCTACTACTCACTCTTCAATGAAATAGTGGAGTTCTAAAAATTTGTTGCACAATATGGTGTTGAACATATCAACAAGGCTAGCATGGAAGGCATGTTCAAGCTTCCACTTGTACAACTTACAACAAATGATTTGTTGATAGAAGAAATTATTGAAATAGGGATACAATCGAAAGACAAGTAAGTACATACAAACCTCCTAAGTTGAAAGTAAAATCTGTGTATAAAAAGAGTACATTGAATCCCAATCCATAAACACAATAGAGATACCGATGGAGACTTAATTGGATGTAGCATGTCGCACCAAAGTTGTTAGAGTATGCTAAGCTAGTACATAATGTTTCATAAAGCCACATTAGTATTTTACCTAGATCATTATCTACCAAAACAAACTATAGTAAAATCCTTTTGAGGATTCATTTCATGGTGCTAGATCTTCATTTAGTTCCACTTCTTGTTGGAGAAAAGAACAGTTATTTCTTGAGGTAGATGAATATCCCATCAACAAAGGACAAGACCCTTTCTAGAATATAACAAATTCTACTCCAACAAAAGATTATGGGGGTTTCACTAGAGATATTGAATAAGAGATAGACTTCTACTGCTACACTAAAAGCATTAGCATGTTCTTCATTTATTGATATAAACTCTCTGTGATGCCACCACAACCAACAAAGGTATGAAAAGTTGTTTGCAATGCATGGATTTTTAGGATTGTCCTTTGAGAAAACAAAATTAAAGTATGGAAGCAGGATCTGCCAACTCCTCAGGGAATCTTGATGAAAAATAACTGTAAAATATTTGGGCGAGATTATATGCAAAAAATCATACTTCCTGATGGGTTTATGTACAAAAATAGGCATGAATTAAGTGGTAAAGGGGCTTCTAGAAACAAGAGGGACATAGAGGCAGTGGAAGTGAAAACTTCTAGTGTTGCATCTACTCCATCTCAGAATGGTAATGGCGAAGGTGTTGTAAGAGGAGTTGAGAAGGGTGTTGGAAGAAGTGGGGGTGTTCACATTCCCCCATATAGGCTAGCTCAAATGATGAAAGATGTGAAAGACAAGAGCAGTGTGGATAACAGCGCATGACATGGGATTTCCTTCGGAAGAGTATCAATGGGTTAGTAAACAAGGTAAATGCATCTAACATCAAGAACATCATTCCAGAGTTGTTTGCAGAGAATCTCATCCATGGGAGGGGTCTATTTTGTAGGTCTTGTATGAAATCCCAAATGGCATCCCCTAGATTTACAGATGTTTTTGTTGCATTGGTTGTTGTGGTAAATACAAAATATCTTGAAGTTGGCAATCTGCTTTTGTGAAGAATTATTTTGCAGCTTAAGAGGGCATAAAAATGCAATGACAAGCACATGTTGATAGCAGCAGCCAAATTCATAGCTCATTTAGTGAATCAACAAGTTGCACATGAGATCATTGCCTTGGAACTTCTCACCCTTTTACTAGAGAACCCCACAGATGACAATGTAGAGGTTGTTGTTGGGTTCATGAAAGAATGTGGTTCTTTGTTGCAAGACCTTTCACCCAAAGGTCTCTATGGGAGTTTTAAAAGATTTAGAGGTATTCTCCATGAGGGGGAAATTGACAAACGAGTACAGTTTTTAATTGAAGGCCTTTTTGCAATTCGCAAAGCTAAGTTCGAGGATCATCCAGTTGTGCGTCTAGATCAGTTAACACATGAAGTTTTCCTATAAGATGAACTTGATCAAGAAGTTGGTTTGGATGTTTTCAAGCCAAATCCTGATTTCTTAGAGCATGAGGAAACCTATGAAAAAATGAAGAAAGATATCCTTGGAGATGCTTCTTCAGATGAAGCAGAAGGGGAGAATGATTCAGGTGATGATTCAGATGATGATGATGATGATGATGAAGAGGAAGGTGAGGAAGCACTGAGAATACAGGATGAGACAGAGACAAACTTGGTCAATTTAAGACATACAATTTATTTGACAATCATGTCAAGTGTTGATTTTGAGGAAGCTGGTCATAAGCTACTAAAGATCAAGCTTGAACCTGGTCAAGAGAAAACATACCTTCGTTATTATGATCTTCTTGGGTAAAGATTATGTATGATCAATAAAATTTATGAGGAAATTTTTGATAAGTGTTTTGTACAACAATATTCTATGATACATAGACTAGAAACAAATAAACTGTGTAATGTTGCAAAGTTTTTTGCCCACTTACTTGGCATAGATGCTCTTCTATAGTGTTGTCTTACTTATATACATCTGACAGAGGAAGATACTACTTCCTCTTCCCATATTTTTATAAATATTCTCTTGCAGGAGCTGGCAGAGCAGCTTGGTATATTGTTGCTTAATGAAAGGTTGAACAATCCAATAATGCAGGAGTCTTTTGATTCAACTTCTCCAAAGGACAATCCCAAAAATTCACGGTTTGCTATCAATTTCTTTACTTGTATTGGTCTTGGTGGTATCACTAAGATTTTATGTGAGTATTTGAAGAATATGCCAAGGCTTGTAATGCAACAACAAAAGTCTATTCCTGAGTCAAATGAATCTACCTCTAATGATGATTCTTCTAGTTCATCAGGTTTGTCAGATTCTGATAGTGAAACTAACAGTGAGAGCAGTAAGGAGTCACCAAGAAAGATATAAAATTCAAAGCATGACAATGAGTATGAAAAAACAAGATCAAATAAAAGGGCAAGGGCATCTGACTCGGAGGATGGAAGTGATAGTGAAAAATCAGAAGGAAAAAGAAAAGGAATTAAAAATCTTTCTAGTCAGTTATTCAAGGCTCCAGTAGACAGTGTTTTCCTAGACTGTGACAAACAAAAGAATCACTCCCAAGTGCCTTGGTTTTATAACAGATGATTATAAGATGCTACAATGTTGTCTTATGTATTTTAATAGCCACGGGTTTTAGAGTTTGGTACTTGACAGGTAATGGATAAACAATGTTAGGAGGAGAAAATATTGAAGGCCAAGTGCAGATTGTGATAATACTAGATCAATGAATCCTATTATTTATTGAGTATTTATTGTTTTCCATGTTGTGTGATGTACCATAAGAAAACTAGAAATCTAAATTCAATAAGATTCTTTGTTCAATGATGATAATTTCTATTTTCTTGCCTATGAAGAAAGACCATGTCAGACAATATCAACAAACAACAAAATAAGGAGACAATCGCTAGATTGTGGTCTAACTTGAAAAGAAAAGATGATGGAAAATGTTATTGTCTGTGCAAAATTTGTAAGGGGTTAAAGACTAGAAGACTTCTAATCAAAACAACGAAGAAACATTGTAGGCTGCATGGTCACATTGAAGGTGGACATGATTATCATCCATTGGTAAGTTTTTCATTATATTGTTTTGACAATTTATATACATAATAAATCACGTGATGATGAGATCATGATCATGGTTTATTTATGTTTATCAGTTTTATATAGGTCGAGCACCCTGGAGCACATGGTATGGATCAACACAACCCTGAGAATATGGTTTTCGAAGTGGATGAACATGGAGGTGTTAATGTCAAAGCTGAAGATAATGATCCCATGGAAGATGGCGATCATGAGCCAAAAAACACAATTGAAGATGATGGTACAAATACATTGATCCATGACTCATTTAGTACTCGCGCAGCTGATCATGATGATGAAGATGACCTTGATGTTGTTCATGATGTCCCTCTACTTGAGAAGGCATCTGAGGCCCTTTACGAAGGCTCATAGGCAACTCTTCTCTCCATTGTATTGTTGTTGGTGAACTTGAAGGTTATGAATAATTTATCCAACATAACAATGTCACGTATGTTAAGGTATGTCATATATGGCATAATAAACTGTGAATCATGTTGTACCATTAATATTCTTTATCATAACAAATTATATTTTTTTGTTGTAGATTGATAGGTGAGTTTTTGTTACCACCATCAAATATTCTACCTCGCTCATACTAAGAATTATCTGCCATTATGAAAGATATTGGAATGGAGTATCAAGCAATAGATGCTTGTCCCAATGATCATATTATATATCACAAACAACATGAATTTTGAACTGAATGCCTTGAATGTCATATCAGTAGATATCAAATAGATCAAATAACAAAAAGGGTTCCTCGCAAGGTTCTTCGATATATTCCCATTATTCCATGTATGCAACGATTATTCAAGTGCACTAGCTTGGCACAATTTACGGATTACCATGCATGCAATAGAAGTCAAGATGACGTTATTCGAATGCCTATGGATGGTTTAGCATTTATGGACATAGAGGAAAAGTTGCCACACTTTAAAGAAGAACCTCGTAATCTCAGGCTTTCATTGGCAGCGGACAATGTCAATCCATTTGGAGTGATGAGATCTATTTACTCAGTGTGGCCTGTTTTTGTTATCAACAATAAGATTCCTCCATGGATGTCAATAAAGAGGGAGCACATAATGTTGGCAATGATTGTTCTAGGTATTTTATCATTTAAATATAGTTGTCTAAATTTAATTATAAATATTGCAGTAAAATGGTCATAATAATTATGTAATGTTTTTGTTCATTCAATTAGGTAAGTACCAAGTTAAAGATATGAATGTATATATCGGTCCTCTTATCGATGAGTTGCTGGAGTTATGGAATGGTGTCACTATGTATGACGTCTCTAGACCAATAGGACAAAGACAATTTCAATTCCATGTGATGCTTCTAGGGACAATACATGATGCTCCGGGGCTAACACATTTTTGTGGTATGTTATAGTGTTAAGTTGTGCATGAACATTATAATTCAAAAAATTATCATATTTAATCTAATTATACATTATCTTGTAGGTCTTCAAACAAAGGGAAAATTTGCATGTCCTATTTGTGTTCCAAAGATGAAATCTTGTCATTCAAAAAGTTTAGGAAAGTAGGTGTTTGATGAGTATAGGCACTTTCTCCACAAAAATCATAAGTATCGAAATACTGAAAAACATCTTTTCAATGGGAAATAAGAGAATACATCAAAGCCACGAAGAATGACACCTCACCTATGGAAGTTGGAATATAATAAAATTAATTGTCAAGGTAATGTCATTACATCTATTGGTTTGTCATAAAACATCTTTTATATTTTGTTTTGTTTACTGATGATGTGATTGATGATCATGAAGGTCGTGAAGGCATAAATGACCACCTTCTTAAGGGACTAAAAAGTTATCCTCGACAATTTAGTAGGTTGCCCTACTATGAGCAGTTACAAATTGTTCATTTGTTTGATAGTATGCATGTTGGAAAGAAAATAACAGAGATAGTATGGAAAATATTGGATGGCAGGCGTGACAAAGAAAAAATTGTCAAAATATGTAGTGACATTCAAGATTTCAATCATAAAATGATAAATGTCATTCAATCAAATAGCCATGGAGACCAGATTAATATAAGTGAGCTTCCTTGGTTATTAACAGACCAACAAAACAATGCTATAAAAGAAGTCATACGAAAAATTCGATTTCCCACAGGATTTGCTGCAAACATAAACAATCTCATATCAAAGAAAAGTGAATTTGGGCCAGGGATGAAAATGCATGATTGGCATACCTTCATTAAGGTAATTCATGTTCTTGTGTTTTTAGTATGTATTTAAGTACTGCGCGTATGTGTACTTTTCATTATGTTACAAAAAAATGAAAAGATAATTTTATAATTGTTGCAGTACATTCTACCTCTATCTCTCCCAAACGACTTCAACAATGATGTCAAGCAAGTCATATATGATCTTGGAAAACACATGAGGTAAGTAGTGATATTTGTTTAGTTTGTTGTATAGATATTGTATTTGCGATTTGTTTTACTTGTTATGTAATATATTTTTTTGTCTCTTCAATACCTTGTAGGTGGTTGTCATGTAAAGAAATCCATAAAGACGATATAAAATATTGGAAGAGAAAAAATCCTTATTTAATGTGTGAAATACAAAAGTGTCTACCTCCATCTTTTTTCAATGCACAAGAACACTACCTCATACACCAAGTTGAGGAGATTGAATTGTGTGGACCTGTACGCACTAGGTCAATGTGGATGGTTGAGAGGCACTTGAAATTTTTGAAGGCTTTGGTTCAACAAAGAGCACATCCTGAGGGTTCTATGGTGGAGGGATATATGGTATACCAGACTATGGTGTACATTTTTTAACATCTTCCTAAGTTTGCAGCAAAGATCCACATGGATCACATTTGGGATCCCAACATCATTAACAAATTCGAAGGGGAGTACTTGACGGGGAAAGGTAGATTGAGGAAAGTGAGAGGTAATTATAAGATGTTATTGAAGTTAATTAATTATTAATCTTCAAAATAAATCGATTGTAAGATGTCTATTTATTTTTTGTACAGTTGGTCAAGAGTGGGAAGCACTACATTTGTATATTGCAAACAATCTTGATTGGATGATGGTATGGATTGAACGTTGTCAATATTCTAGATGCACGTTAACATGGGAAGGTGTGGCTTCATTGGTTAAAGAAGAACATTGTAATGGAGATTCCAATGTTACACAAAGGGAAATTGATTTAGTATATAGTTTAAGAGATAAACAGGTACGTATAAATTTATTAATCACCCATATGTTTATCAACTCACAATGCAATAAATTTTACATGTTTTACATATCGCAGGTCAAACACCACAACGCTATGTGCTGCAATGGTCATAAATTTCACATTAAAAAGTTGGATGACATGAAGAAAACTTATGATTTTGGTATCACTGCAGTCTTTGAGGTGACAAATATTTCATTGAGAAATGACATTCATCCTCAACAGTCTCAAAATCAATACCATAGCATTTTGGATGATATACTTGAGTGTGACTTTAATTCCTTCAAATTAGTTTTGTTCGTTGTCCAATGGTACAGACTATGATTGAATAAAAATGATCTTGATAGAACTGCTATTGAACATGATAATGGTTTTATAATGCTAAATACAAGGTCATTTGAACCAGTTGGGGATGAGCCCTATGTTCTTCCAAGCCAATGTGAGCAAGTATTTTACTCAAAGATTCCACATAAACCGGGTTGGTCATTTGTTGTTAGACATGATCCAAGAGGAAGGCCGATAAAGTATAATGTGATGGAAGAAGAAGATACCGAAGAAGTAGAAGATGAAGTGGATGATGATCACGATCGACAGTTTCTCAATGACAAACACGAAGAAGAAGATGATGATGATGATGATGATGGTGATGGTGATGGTGATGGTGATGGTGATGGTGATGGTGATGGTGATGGTGATGGTGATGGTGATGGTGAAGATGTTGATGATGATGATGATGACGGTGATGATGATGATGATGATGATGATGATGATGATGATGATGATGATGATGATGATGATGATGATGATGATGATGATGATGATGATGATGATGATGATGATGATGATGATGATGATGATGATGGCGATGATGACCTTGATGTTCATGATGATGAAGAATGAAATGTATGAGGTATGCGATTAGTATATTATTTATTTAATATTGACCTCTTGATAGAATTTTTTTTACATAATTAATTCATTAAGTTTTGAATTCTAATGCCATTACATAATTAATTCATGATGCACCTTTTAATATGGAGATGGAGATAGGGACAGTGACTATTTATGTGACAATTTTTAAACTGTGTTTATTTATGGAAATTGGATTGTTTATTAGCTATGTGATGGATGTTGATTTAAAATACATATGTGATGGATCACATGTTTATGATGATGCATGTGACATTTTTTGAACTTTGTGTTTATTTATAGAACGTGGATTGTTTATTACCTATGTGATGGATGGTGATTTATGATACATTTGTGATGGATTACATGTTTATGATGACACATGATATGTGATGCTAATTGTGATGCTCAATTACATATATGATGACACATCATGTGATGCTTTTGATGCTTATGATACGTATATATTTATTGTTTATCAACTTACAAATGTAGTAATGCTTATGATGTTCAATTGATGGTGTTGATTTTAGCTATAGTCCCTATGTGATGTTGTCACCCTTGGTGGGAATAGGTCATTGACTACAGACATCATCAACCATTTAGTTGAGGATCCTGCATAGTATACATAAAGTAAAGGTAAGGAATTATAAAATTTACAATGATTTTGATGACATCTTTTTATTATTTAATACTCTTTTTGTCTACAAAGTTCATGTTGTTCATGTTGTGTACTATGTAATTTTTAGCTAACATAAGATAATTGAATTACATTGTACAGGATCCTGAACCCCTTTGACGAGGATCCTACACAGTCTCATGGATGGACAGGTATAACTAGTCAATACACCCTATAGAAACAGTTTATTTTTAAAAAATTACTTGGAAAACAAACTTCCTCAGTTTTTCAAACCTTGACATTAGCAGCAAATCTAATATAGTTATCAACACTTGAGGCCCTGGTTGGACTTACTCCAATTTTCATCCCAAAATCAACTTTAGGGCTGACTTCTTCATCAACATTACCCTCATTTGCAAAATTTCTCTCTCATTACCAATTAACTCTCTCATTTCATGGAGTGCAGGTACCCCCAAATAGGTATTTGTCAGATCTATCTTTGTTGAGTGAGGAAAATGCAGTAATAGAAATTGAAAGTGACACATGTAGTAGGTCTACAATAGGGAGATCAACAAGAGGTCAAAAGATTAGAAGAAAATTCAATAAACGAATGAATTTTTTCCTTGCTCAAGGGGGGTCATGTTCTTATGATGATGAGACCAAAGGAAACATTGAGGTGCCACTGAGGTATAGACATCTACAGAAACAATGGGTGCCCAAGGAACTTCCTCCAATAAACACCGATTTTTGCATTAACGATAGGATATATCGCATTGCACCTTCATCGTTACATGATTTAGGCTTATTTTCTATGGATGACATAAAGGTCTGTTACAATAGAGTTGCAGAATTGATGGAGTTTGTTGGACCTTGTTACAATTACAAACATTGGACGTAGATTGTTAAATATAAAAAATGTATGCGTAGGTATGCACTATCAACAAATTATATACAACAGAAAGATAATGATCAAAGTAAATGAGTGGCTTTATACATTGATGGTCAGCCAAAAGCAATAGGTAATATTGTAGGTTTTATAAATAGTACGCGGTCTGGGTCAACTAATAAACAACCCAATTGCATATTTGAGGCGCACGAGGGAAATCATGTATTTGTATGTGCGATAAAATCAATAATTGCAGGCGAAGAGCTTCTAATCGATTACAGTTTGAATTGTATACATACAAACAAAGTTAATACCATGGGGGTGGTATGTACTATATACCATTTAAATTAACCAACCTCCAATTAATGAATCCAATATACCATTTTATTATGAAGTTTTTTTGCTAATTCTATTGGTTTAATTTGACTAACGTGTTTTATATTTTTTCTTTGTCACAGGCCGACACAGATCCATCACATATCGCAGATAGAGATGTAGCTTGCGACACTTCTACAGAGTAGGTAAACCTCATTGTAATTGTACAAATTAGATAGAAGCAAATTGTTACATTACTATGTTCTTTTTTTTAGCGATTTATACCAATTTTGTAATTGTTAATGATATTCTTGACACAGACAGATGTTTGGGGAAAGGGAAAGGGAGTTGTAGTACCTGAGCACCTTTCTAGGGATGTGGAATCATTAGGGTTAAGCAATATTGACCCTAAAGATCCCACAGAGCTTATGAAATTCTTTAAAATGCCTCTTATAAAAATTAGAAAAGAGATTGTCGGTTTGGCAGTCATGCATCCTATCATTGATGAGATACAAGAGAGGGTGGAATTATTGCTTCGAATAGTAGAAAACTTGCAAGTAAGTAGTAATGAAAGCTTTAATTATAACAAAAGTTCAATAATGGTTTATATTTTATTCTCTTTTATGCCATTAACTAAAATATGTACGTATTGTTTTTACAACAATTTATCCGCCCTCATCAAAGTCATTCCCACGATCACGGTGTTGTAGGATCTTCAAGTGATGATGATTTTCTTGTATTATCACTTGCTTGGCTTATCACTCTGATTACCCAAAACACTATTAGGATTCCCACAGATACTGAGAGGGGGGGGTGAATCAGTATCTAACCGGTATATAGAATTTCTTAACTTAAAACATGTAGAGCATATTATAACAGTGTACCGGTATGCAAGAAATAATGCAATAAACAAAATTAACAATAACCACATGAAAAATACACCATGACACAATGATTTAATGAGGAAATGCGGTGTGGGAAAAACCTCGGTGGGATTTGTGACCCACACTATTCACTTACTAGCCAATAAGAGAATATTACTTACAAGAGGAGCCTGCACATGCAGGAAGGCCAATTGCCTAGAGCTCACTGCTCAATGGGAAGTCTCACTGACTTACAATGATGGATTATACAAATCCAGTATCTTGTGTCGCTTCAAAATAGCATCTATAATGCCAGATCTAGTACCATTTTCTACTCTGCTTCTTACATAAACCCTTAACCTATATTTCACATAATAGGTCTGCCTAATATTTCTTTCTTTTCTTACTTTCTACTTCCTTACAAAATGTCTACAATGATCTCTCTTATATATAAGAGTCATTTTATAGCTTGCCAAGTTGACTTACAAAGTTTTTACAATAATAAACAAAATATAATATATCAAAAATCTTGTCGGCCTCTGTGCCGGTATGCTTCCTTTCTCTATGCCGATGCCGGTGGTTTGAGTGCTAGTGTAGAGTGTGATCTGTTGATGTCGATGTAATGCCTTGCCAGTGCCATAGGATTGTAAGGTTGCCATCAATGACAAAACCTTCAATCACCTATAATGTCTCATTGGAGTGTGCATATGCCAACAATCTCCCCCTTTGGCATTGATGGCAACACTCATGAGAAAATTCAAAAGTGTATCCAAAACTGTAATCCAAAAATATGTTACCAAAAATGTGTTACAAAAAAGATATACTCCCCCTGAGTAGATAATTCTTCTGTCGGTTATTCTTCTTGTTTTCTCATACTACTACTCCCCCTTTGGCATCAATGACAAAGGTTGTCAAGGTGTCAATAGAGTTGTAGCCTCAACCTTGTAACTAGGTAGTTACAATTTGAAATAGATCCACCAAAATCAAGTTTATACTCTCCATAAACTTCTTACTGTCTCTTATTGCTGTCTTTGTTCTTTGTACTATACCAGTGAGGTGCTACATATGCTCTGTTGGCATTCTCTATCCCTATACAAGTGCCTCAGATATTTCCTTCTGCATGAATGCTAGATAGTCCAATCTTGGACTCAGTCTTAGTCTCAAAGTCTTTGCCTTATCCACTATTCTCTCCTTTTCTATTTCTAGCTTAAGTAACTCTTCCTCAAAACTTGTTATCTTCTGTTCAAAAACTGATAATGTATCTGGTGAGTTAACAAAACTATCTACAAGTTTATTGATTTCATCTTGTACCTTGCTCATCTTCGTATCTATGTCTACTGTCAAAAAGTTTGTTTTGCAAGTATCTTTATACAGAGTTTTAAATTCCTTTAATAAGTTGCATAGTTCTGGTAGAAGTGTGTCAAATTCCCTTTTACACTTCTTTATCTGATTTTCAAAGAATTTTTGCTTTTCAACTTCCATCTTATCCTTTAATGCCTCTTCCTTTATTTGCTCAATTGTCACTGTGTTATCAGTGATGTATTTGGACAAAATGTCAATTTGACTTAATGAATCTTTATTGTCTATATTTTAGTTAGGAGCTAGCTTCTTCAAAATTGGGATTGTGTCATCTATAGCTTTATAAGCTTGTGAACTACAATCTGTTATCCTTTTGATTGAATCTAAGAGTACTTCAGTTACATTAGTTGATTTATAGCCTGCTAATGATGAACTAACATTCTAAACTCCGTCGGTGGAGGAAGTAACCAAGCTTGTTGTGACCTCTGGTAGGTTTGTTTGTGTTTGCATTTCCTTAAGCAATGGTTTTTGTACTTCTCCTATTGCCGGTTGTGCTATTTCGTCATGAATATGTTCTTGTACCTATTCTGGAGCCTTTTGCTCTTCTTGTTTCTCTGTCTGTGTCTGTTGTCCTGTGTTATTATTTGTCAGTTTCTCTTGTGTTTGATCATTTTGCTTAGTTACCGGTGGCTCACTAGCCATGTCTATCTTACCAGATGTATCTTTATCTACCACAATGTTAATTTTTTGTGTATCAACATATATTGTGTATAAGACTTTAGGATTAGGATTGACATCCTCTACATCCATACTTTCAACTGCTGGTTGATCTTCTGTAGTTGTTGTTACCAGTGATGTAATCAAAGGAGGTGGGGGTAAGTTGTCTTTTACTTTGATACTAGGAGGTCCACCAACTTTTCCTTTACCCTTGTCCTTGTCCTTCTAATATACCTTTATAGGTTTGTGGCTCATGTACTCTTCCTGTTTTTCTTTTTCAACTAGGAATATATCCCATGCATTTTTTGTTTCTTCAGTTACCTCATTAACTCTTCCAACCATTAAAGCAATATGTCAGTGTGCAGTAGAGAATAGTGACCGGTTGGCTTCTTCAATTAAATCATCTATCTCCTTAGGTGAGTTTACTGGGTAAATAGCTAGTAACTTTTCAATTTTGATTTTCTTATCAAGCTCTATAATAGCTTGTCTTTTTGCTTCCAGTCTTTTGAATAGTTCATCTGGTACTTCATCTATCACTTCCATCAAAAATTTATTATACATGTCCATGTGCAAAATAACATTGTTTTCCACTTGTTCTTTTTCATCTACTGTTAGAGTGTCGTACAATTTCTTTATATTCTTTAGTTTCCCTTCCTCTATAATTTCATTTAGCAATATGTCAAGAGGAGCCATGTTTTGTTTTGTCTTCTTCTTCTTTGGTGTCAATTTCTTCTTTGGTGTAGTCTTTCTAACTAGAGATCTCACTGCTTGTTGTTTCTATCTAGTTCTCCTAGGTGAGGGTGTGGTTGCCGGTGAAGGAACTCTTTCCTTACAACTCTTTTGAAAGTTGCAGGCATGTCATTCTCTGAAGAAGTAGCTATCGGTGATAGGTAAGTTTCAGGTTGTAGAGTTCCTAACTCATCCTCAGTGATACCGGTTTGTTTCAATACATCTTCTTTAATAGCCTTTGCCTGTCTAGAACCTCTTCTCACAATTGCTTCAACCTTTTTCACTCTCTTCTTAGATTGCATTTTACTTTCTATGGTTTCAGCACTACCAAATACTTCTTCCTTTGGTTCATTTGGTGCTTCCAGAAGTGCTTTACATAGGTTTCAATTATATGATCAAGAGTCTCATAACCCATCTCTATTACCCAAATTGTTCTTGGGATGACTGCTTCCATCCAGATCTCATCCTTTGTGATTACAAAACATATATCATCCTTGTATTTGTCAACAATCTTCTATGATAATCTGATTCTCTTCTTCATTTTGGCCTTAAGTACTTGAAATTAGTCATGAATGTTCTTTTCCTTGTCTTCACCCATGTTACTCAATAGTTTTGTTAACTATTTTCCTACTGGTATATCAAATCCAATTTCTTTATAGCCTATACCGGGAACCTGTTTGGTTATGTGTAGCATCAAGCATACAAGCAGATTACCAAACCTAAAAGTTCCTTTCTTATCTTTCTTTATCTTGCCTAAGTTGTCAATTAACTCATCTTTTAACCATTCACATATGTCAATTTTCACATTGTTTGTAATCATGTCATAAGCACCCTTAATGCATAAACTTGAAACTGAGTTGAGTCTATTTGCATGAATAGCTTTATACCCTAAAATCATGCTAACAAATCTCACATTTGTATCTGTTACATAATTTACCCTCAAGGACCTTTTGTCCAATGTTGCACTAGTTAGTTTAGTTACTAAGTCATTTGAGAGCTTCTTAGTCTTGCCTAGTCTTTTACCAGTGGACGGTAACTTTGTGATAGCTTTCACAACTTTCTTGGTAATTTTGTGAATTGCATCTAACCAGAAAAATTCACCATGTACCTTGCTTGAGACTATCCTAATCACATCCTTGGGAAATTTAGGAATGCAGAGGATTTCAATAAATCCTAGGGTTTCAATGATTTTATGTTCTGATTTTACATTTCTGAAATTATCACACATGACAGATTTATACATTGTTTTGATCTCTTCATCTCCTAATTCCTCTATGTTGTAGTGAGTGTAAATTATGGGGTCTTTAGCATAAACAACTCCTTTTGGAATTTGAGAAAAAGCACCTATAGTGTCATCTTTCTTTACTACCTCAGGAACTAGTTGAAATATGGGCCTAGGGCATTTTATAACCTCAACTACAGTAGGATTTTCTATATATTCAAGTGCAAAGGTGGATGCCATGATGATAAATACCTTTTTCTGCCTTTGGGTGAATTGATCGCTCGAAGTGTTCTTGCCTCTTTGCTTGAAATCCCTTAGCGCTCTTCGAATGTTTGAAATCTCGGTGAAGTGAAATGGAGCCAAAACCACAAATTTATAATGTTTATTTGCCATCTACCACAGTTAATGTATGCCAGTTAAGTAGTCACTTAACATTGTCTATCGGTATAGAAATAATTTCCAACTTCTCATCTCTAACCGAGGGAATAATAGCACATGTGTCCTTAGATTGTCAAACCCTCAAAGAAACTTTCTTCAATTTGATGAAGAACTTCCTGTCAGTGGAGCACTACATTGTTCTGCCAGTGGAGTAATACTCTGTTCTACCGGTGAAGTATTGATTGGTTCTACTGGTGGAGTAATATTCCCAACATTTAGATCATCTTTTCTAATCCATTGTTTTGAGAATTCTTGCTTAAACTCTTCAACTTTTTCTTTACCTTTCAAGCTAGAACTTTTGTTGCCTGTCAGTGATCCTTTGTTTCCACAGAATTTTGCAATATGTCCAATTTTGTTACATATATAACAAGTCACATTATTCTTTTGACTAACTTTGCCATAGCCTATGCCGGTTTGTGTTCTACATTGATTAGATAGGTGTCCAAATCTTCCACAAACATAACATCTCACATTCATTCTGCAATTTTCAGAGTTGTGACCAACTTTGTTGCATTTTGAACATTGACTGGTGGGTGTGTTGTTATTATGATAGTTTCAAGATCTACATTCATTTTCTCTATGACCATACTTATTATAGTTAAAGCATTTTCCATTGAATTTATAAGAATTGGGTTGCCTTACCGGTTTGCCATGATCCTATGTGTTTGCAGTACTGGAGCTTTCACAAACTTCAAAGCCAATTCTAGAAGTGTCACCTTTAGGTTTTTTATTCTTCAGCAAGTTACCAAGTTCCTCTAAGCTTTTCTTGAATTTTTCTTTATGTTGATTTGCAGTATCTAGTTCTCTTTCTAATACTTCTTTTTGCCTCATCAGTTCATTGGAGTCATTCTGATTGTGCATCAGATCTGTCTTTAACAAATCATTTTCATAGCTGAGTCTTGTGTTTTCATTTACAACATCACTTAGTCTTCTGGTCAAATCTTCTTCATTCTTCTTTCTATCTTCAATTTCTTTACCAAATCTCATAGTCATATCCTGCATCTCATTCTTTGTTGTCATGTTCTCTTGTTTCAACTTGTTTATCATATCATTAAGAGATTCCTTTTCATCATTCTCATTTTGTATCTTTTCACAAAGTTCTCTTCTCTTGTTTCTTGAAATGGTAAGATTTTCTTGAAGTGGCTAAATGATATCCTGAGTTGCTTTTAGATCATCTTCTAATTTTATATTTTTTAGTTTCTCTGCATCATAGTCTGAAAGAGCTGCTTCTAGTTGCTTCATCAGATTTTCCATCTTTACCGGTGTCAAGATCTTCCTCAAGCAGTTAGGCTTCTGAAAATAGAGGACCAAGCTCTGATACCAATTGTTAGGATTCCCATAGATACTGAGAGGGGGGATGAATCAGTATCTAACCGGTATATAGAATTTCTTAACTTAAAACATGTAGAGAATATTATAACAGTGTACCGGTATGCAAGAAATAATGCATTAAACAAAATTAACAATAACCACATGAAAAAAACACCATAACACAATTATTTATTGAGGAAACCCGATGTGGGAAAAAACTCAGTAGGATTTGTGACCCACAATATTCACTTACTGGCCAATAAGAGAATATTACTTACAAGAGGGGTCTGGACATGCAAGAAGGCCAACTGCTTAGAGCTCACTGCTCAATGGGAAGTCTCACTGACTTACAATGATGGATTATATAAATCCAGTATCTTGTACTGCTTCAAAATAGCATCTGTAATGCCAAATCTAGTACCAGTTTCTGCTCTGCTTCTTACATAAACCCTTAACCTATATTTCGCATAATAGGTCTGCCTAATATTTCTTCCTTTTCTTACTTTCTACTTCCTTACAAATGTCTACAATGATCTCTCTTATATATAAGAGTCATTTTACAACTTGCCAAGTCGGCTTACAAAGTTTTTACAATAATAAACAAAATATAATATATCAAAAATCTTGTCGGCCTCTGTGCCGATATGCTTCATTTCTTTGTGTCGGTGTCGGTGGTCTGAGTGTCAGTGTAGAGTGTGATTTGTTGATGCCAGTGTAATGCCTTTCCAGTGCCATAGGATTGTAAGGTTGCCATCAATGAAAAAACCTTCAATCACCTACAATGTCTCATTGGAGTGTGCATATGCCAACAAACACATCATACTTGATACTATCAATTTTCAAAATAAAGGTTCATCCTTGTTTACAATTCTTGCACTTTTCATTTATTTAATGTTTGATATATTTAATGTATTATTCTTTAGGTGCTATCAATGTTACTGTGCAAATGTTGTTGCTGCCTCATTAGAGGTTACCCTCACCTATATTGCCGACTGCAATGTCGGCAACACGTAGCATGCAGACATCCTGTAGTGCACATCATATTGGCCCGCCCACTGTTGGTAGATCCCTCTTTTGTTCTATCTTTTGTCATGTGTTTATTTCCCTTCAAGCGTTCTTTCTTTAATTCTAATGTCATTTCATAGTGGATTCATTTTTTGCAGGAGGAGATGCACATGAGGATGTGCCAGAGGCAACTACTACTGATAACATACCATTATTTCCTTGATCTTCTCGTATTGCTAGTACGAGAATGTTGCAAGCCACATTGGTGGTGAGTTACGAAGAAATGATTCCCTTAAAGATACAAAAGGTTCCAGGTACTTTAAAATTATTATTATATATACTCTAATTGTAATTTACTTTATGATCACTCGTTTTGGACTAATGATCCCATGAATTTTTTGCAGGCAATGATATTTTCTATAAACATCTTAGTGACATTGCATTGTAGATATTTGGGCCCACCATACGTAAAAGGTGGTACATCATATGTGAACTAACCCTAATCCACTTTTGATTTCATATCATTGCTAGAATAGTTTTCCTTTGATCCATTTCTTGAAGTGTAATAAATGTATCTTCAGTTCATTTCTGAATCTAATAGGTTTGTTTTTGCTTTAAAAGGTGGAATGACCAAGAAAAAAGGTTAAAAGATGAATTGACAAACCAAATGGTTGAGTGGTTTGGAAATGACACCTTTGACAAAACCAAGCTCCTTGAAAAAGCTGGCACATATCTAAAGTATCTGAGGGACCAATACAATACCCATTTGGAGAGGAACCTAAAGTACGAGCGTCCCCCCATGATTCCAAAGAGGGAGTGGAAGGACCTGATTTTGGATGCCAAGGAGAAAATTGAAAGGAAAAAAGGAAATACACCACTAGATGCCAGAAGAAGGTACGGGATACTATTAAGAATGTAATTATGTACTAATTAATTACTCTTTATATTTATATAATCTAACATATTTCAAACTTTTTATAGACTGAGTGACACGTCAAAGGCAACCAAGGCAAGGCAAGAAAAGCACAGGCAACACAAACTCGGCTCTGGTGGTTACATGAAACTTGTTGCACGAATTGTAAGTATCTCATGTAAATGAAATATTGCATCGAAATATTAATAAATTGCAAACGTTTTTTTTTATCAAACAATGCAAGCAAAATTCATGGTACCAAGCAAAAATGCAGGGCTCTGAATTCAATAGAGCACCCATAGAAGATGACAAGAGAATTGCCTACCAGCAAGGCTATTCAGCTGTGGCTGATCAGCTACAAGAATTGAGTGGGCATACACAACATTCAAGTGCATCCATGACACAGGTAAATATGCTAAATGGAAGTTGTTTCAAATTGAATACTTTACCAATAATCTAATTGATGTTGAGTTCCAACATAAAGTGACTATATTTGTTTTAAATAAGCAAGCAATGATAACAATGTGCATGTCATTGGAATGCAGCCTGCTAATTTTGAAACACCACCTGCACATGAAGGTTCGGATGTGCATCCTAGTAGTGGAGGTATTCATTTTCTATTCAAATTTATTTATTTAGCTATTAATATAATTAAACATCTTGATTTCTAATTAGAGTAGTAATTAATGTAACCCTTTTTGTTAATATTTTAGAGCATGTAGTCGGTGGTGAGCAAGTGGAGCATGATCTGGGTACACAACATCAAGAACATGATGTTCCCCACTCAGGTAAAGAGGACCATTGTTATTACTTTAAACAAATATAATTGAAATTGGTGTTCAGCATTAATGTAACCTTTAGTATTTCAACTGCAGATGATCTAGAGGGTGTTCAACATGTTGAGGTTGAGGCTACACAAAATGATGTGGCCCCATCAGGTAAAGAGAACAACAATTATGTTCTCTAAATTAATGAAATACTTGTAACAATAATATATATTTTTTTTTAATTTAACCCATTTCTTTGTTATTGCAGAGGACCCCCCTTTGCTTCAGTGTCCTCGTCCTCAGTATAGGACTAGGCATACATCGAGATCACAAGCAGTTGGCGGAACATCTACAGAGGGGGGAAATGATGAAGAAACTGATGTTCCACTTAGTCTTTTCATAGCTTCAAAGAAAAAACAAAGAAAGAAATGATTGTAATCTAACTTATTTGATAAGGACTAATTTTTATGTGTTAGTGAATGTAATTATGTGCTAATTAATGGTTATGGATGATATGTGTTAATTAATATTGATGAATGTTGTGTGTTAATTAATGTTAATCAATGCTATGTGTTAATGAAAGTTATGTGATATTAATGAATGAATGCTATATTTTATTAATGGTAGAAAGAATGAATGAATGAATGTTATAAGATGTTAATGGAGAATTTAGAGTGTTGTTAGGGGGGGAGAGGGGCCAAATGAGCTTCCACCTTCACATGGTTGGCCCTATTAAGTAGAGAATATTAAACTATTCTCGAAACCAAGCGAAGCTCAACAAGATAACACACTTTTCAATATTTCATTATGTTGCACAATTAATCTTATTGAATAATGTATATTGAATCTTAATTGCAGGGTCCAACAGAGCCAACACGAACAAAAACACCACATGTTGTTGGGTATAATTAACTCCCATATTGTCTTGTCTGTACACAAACAATATGAGTTGCTTCTAGTGTTGATATCCAAGGTAGGACTGCAAAAGTTATGAATATGCCTCATCCTTGTAAGTTTTTTTATTACTTGTAAGTAATGAATATGCCTCATCCTTGTAAGTTTTTTTATTACTTGTAAGTCATGAATATTGCTCTTTAGTTGACTAAAATTAAATGAAAATCTTTAATGAATACACAAAACTATATACATATGCAGGCGCACCATGGTTGAGATGGTCCAACTCCCTAGTCTCACTCTATGACTAAGCTCATGCCATATCTAAATCAAAGACATCTCAAATACATCATTGGTGGAAAGCTACAAAATGCCATTTTCATACATAAACAAGACATACACAATTGGGCACAATCACCAAGAGAATGGTAAAAAGTGTGTTTGATATTGTATCATGGATGCTTTTAAGGACTGTATCATGGATGCAAAAAAGCTCTTAATTAATCCTTGACTCATGATTGCTATAATAATTCTTTAGACTTCTCATGTCATTTGTTGCACTTCTTCACTATTTTGGACTAAGTTTCAACTATGTATTTGCCTTGACTTATGACTGTACCTAGCTTTGTCCTATCTTTGTAAGCTTCCTCTTTGAATTGTGGTTGTATCTTTGATAATACCTTTTTAATGTTGCACTATTTGTAAGGAGGAAAACTCCTAATGCATGTTGCAAATTGTGTTTTAGTGACTGAGACTAACCTTTTTGTACTTGATGTTTTTGACTAGTTGTCATAACCTCTGACTTTGATGCTTGTGCCTTAATAGAACTAGATGTTTCTTGTATGCATACTTGGTCAAGGACTGCATTATGATGCTATAGGGCTACAAACTAAGATTATTTATTGTATTGAGTTGCACATTTGAAATGAGTTGCCCTATGATTGCTATGCCTCTTGAGGTTATAAGGTGTTGTTCTTGTCAAGTTTTGACAATGTTGCAACAATAACGTGTTATATATTGTTAAGGTTTGAAAAGACCTTTTAGAAACTTATACCCTGCTCTTTTTCACTCAGTAGACTTGATTACTGTCATTTTATTTGGTACTAGGTATGACTTCCTATTGGCTTTATTGTAGACTGCAATCTCTCTAGACTGTATTTTCTGAGTGCTGTTGTTCTATACTTGACCATCTATTAGGAAAACATAGCTTGAAATGTCCAAAACAATTAATGAATGACTGCACTATCACCAATCTATCTTGAAGATTTGAGTACTCTTTAGATTATGATTATGACTGTCATGATATTTCATGAGACTTCTCTATCCCCATATGAAACCCTTTTTTCCCACAAATCAATGCTTTGAACTTGATTGCAACTTTATAGTGATCACTGTCTTTGTACAGTAAGCTTGCTACTTTCTCAACTTTTGATATATTGGAGGCTCCTCAAATGGTTTCTATCTTATAGTCACAATACCTTTCTATTATTTGCACTTCAGATCACTGCTCAATGACCATATGATGTCTTTGTCTTTTGAATTTGACTCTCAAGATTTCTCTATTTCTTGACCTTTTGAATAATTTTGGGCCACTATTCATTACTTTTATTACCCTATATGTAAAAGACCTTGCTCACTACTTCCTATACTTGATCTTTATCTGGTTTGTGTCAATCCTACTATTGCACCTTTTCTATTTATGATTGAGATTTGTTTTGGGATTAAAAACTCTTGATGATTTCACTAAATGACTTTTGCATGGTTGTACTTTCTAAGCTATCCTAGGGAGCAAAAGAGACCTAGGGATTTGGTCACTTCAAGGAAAAATAAAATATAGCAAGACAATCAACCTTTTTAAATAATATGTGGAACCCTTATGGTGAGCAAGAAAGCATTGACAAACTTATAGATGTTGTCATAACACAAAGTTCAAACTATATTATTTTTTATAGATAATCAGATTTCTCCTTTAACCCAACTTTTGCTTGAATCATTACTGTAGGCATATCCAATACACTACTAAAAATTGTAAAATAGGGTTTTGAAAACCCTATCTCCAAATGTGGATATCTACTGTTATGACTATGACAATTTCTCTCCAGAAGCTTTGATGCTAACTTCTATCACACCTAAACTCTGCATGTGTTTTGCATGGTGTTGGCATGAGGTGCTTTGTAAATGTCCTTATGGATTCTCTTCATATTTTTATGAAACTCCTTCATCGAAGAGGCAAACCTCTCATTCAAACTTTGAAGTAACCCTTTGACTATTGCATGCAGTCCTTTTCTTATAAACCTTCCTCCTTGTTGTGATGTGCTAAGATATAAACTGAAGGTGTAGCTTGTGGAACCTATTGAGCATCAAATCTGAATTAAGTAAAATATTTTGATTTGAGAGATTAAATCATAGAAGCCATCTATCTTTGGAAGAAATCATCATTTTCATTGATACCATAATAACCCATAAGTTATTGAACAAGTCTAATAGCATTCTATCTAAATATCCAAAATTCAAATAGTATCGATGAGACCCAACGATGTCTCATCAATATAAAAAGGGTATCGAAGGAAAGGTAACACTGATGAACTCTAAAAGGGACTCATCGAAAGCAATGATTCCATCGAAAGAGGATATCGAAGAAAGAAGAGACAATTTTCATCGACGAGAAAAGGCTTCCAAGGAAATAATACCATCGACGCAACATGAAGGAAACTTACCGAAAGAAGCGTTCTTATTGAAAGAATGATATCGATCAAATAGAAGGAAGCTACATCGATAAAAGATATCGATAAGGATATGAGTTTCGAGGAGGCTAAAAGGCATGTTACCGGTATGTGTGGTTTTACCGATGAAACTTTATCGAGGAAGATTACTAATGAGCTCATCGATGAAAGATGATAGTGGAAGAAAATAATCAAAAGAAAGATGGCCTCAATGAAACAATAGGCCCATTCATTGAAGGAGTGTAGTGATGTTGATAGAAAAAGTGTTTTGATGGAAGGATAAAGGAAGTTACCGAAGCCCAAGGTTTCTTCGACATGAAACTCAATGGACATCAAATATATATCAATGAGGAAATAGGTTTCGAGGAGGCTAAAAGGCATGTCTCTGATATGCATTGTTTCGCCAATATAACTTTATTGGTAGAAGATGACAAGAGAGGATAAATAAAGGCTTCGATGAGACAATAGATCCATTCATCGACGGGGCATAGTGATATCGATGGAAGAGGTATTTTAGTGGAAAAATAAAGGAGGTCACTAAAGCCCAAGGTTTTCTTCGACATAAAAACCCGATGGATATCAGATAGGTATCAGTGAGGAGACAACCACAGTGACCGAATATAGCATTTCAATGAAGGGAGAAAATACCTAGTAGAAGTAATGTTCAAAACAAAAGTGTTAGTTGACAGTTATATGTTGAAAAGCCACGACACTTGGTGATAATGTATACTCTCATATAAAGGAGGGAGCTTTTGTAATATGTAGGAAATTTAGAGAAAGGAGTAGATTATAGCCTTAGGCTTACCACTGTACTATTTTGGTGAATATATATAATATAATTAGTTGTTTTTCCTTTGCATATGTGAACTTTTAGTAGTGGGGAAAGAAGGAGGAAACAAAGACTGTTCCAGATTCTCTTCTATCATAGTTGTGCAAATGTTGCATTTGAGGGGTATTTCCTTCCTCGTTTCCTCTCAGATCAGGTATGTATCTATTTCATATCCGACTGAAATGCAGAGGTTAATCGTGTATCACTAATTGACTATGGAAATATTACTCATTAAAAGAAAAAGTAAAATGAATTGAAAAGAATCTTTCTCTAATAGCTATGAACATACTATCATGCCTAACTATGATTATTTTGTCTTGCATAGCCATGTAAATTCTGCCTTAAGTAGCCAATGTATAGCTATTGCATGTTCATGATCTTTCTTGTTAAGATAAATTGTAGAGCCTAAATGATTTACTCATTCATTATCAAGTCTTGAACTTAAGGAAGATAAATTTATTCACAGATATAAATCATGACGATATTATGTTACTTTTCATCGAATACACTGTCTTACCTTATTCATAAGAAAATTGAATACTGCATTCATATCTTGTGCATAGTATGGTTGAGTAGCAACCTTAGAGCATTCACTATAGAATATGATTGCTAGCCCATGAGGGCATAATAGCTGAGTATTGCAGCTATTCTATGTTTATTTGTTTTCCACTCTTAACTCATAGTTCAATAGAATATGGTTCATCTTGGAATCAATGCACATCGGTTATAATCAGATTATAACTAGTCTCCATGGTTGCAAGACTTGAAGAAGGATTCTTATCATCAATTAGATGCATACTTTTGGGAATTTACAAAGACAAAAAAATATATTAGAACCATATTTTTTGTTGAGTCATAATATGATGTGTTAATATAGCTAAATAAAGGAACCAATGATGCATTAGGTTTAATTCCATGATGACAGTTGAAGCTTGTTAGAGATGGGGGATTTGTAGCAATTGGCTTGTTAGGTTATGTCACAATCCCATGAAGGTCCTTGTAAACCATTAATGTCAGTAGACATGAGACTATTATGTAACGAATTGGATCAGTTAAACCTAGAAGTTCTGTAACCAATGAATCAACTGACTCAAGTGTATTTTAATTATCTTATGATGGTCATTTATGACCATTATTCTTAGTAGACATTAAGCAGTTCACTAGATAGTTGGTTAGTAAACCAGTGAGTTAGTTGGCTCAAGTGTATGATATTTATCATATGATGGTTGTTAATAACCATTATTGTTAGTACACATTAAGAAGATGGCTTGTTTAGATGGTTGATAACTAGTGATTTTGTTGAGCTCAAGAATTGGATGTACAAGTCGAGCAAGGGAGGTGAACACTAACAACGCATTGGTGCTTGCAATGTTAAAACCTTGGCCAAGATGGTGATGCTTTATCTAAGTGATTGTTAGATCACATGAACTAGATACACCTACTAGTTAGATGGTCATAGTAGTTAGGGGTTACCTATAGTGTGTGACTGACTAGTTGTGTGTAGGTTTTGAACACCAAGATCAGATGGCCAGATGTAAAAGAGACCCAATCCTTAGAATGCACCCTCGTGAAGGGTTAGGTCTCTTCCAATTAGAAGGGGCATGGGAGACTGGCAAGTCTACGATTGAATGGAGAAGCCCTTGATGATTCTCTCTCTATTCCAAACTATGTTGAGGCTTGATACAAAAAGTTTCAGTTGGAAAGTTAAATGATTTGTAACATCTGAACCTTTATCTCTTCCCTCAAAAATGAAACTTGCCATTTGAATTCCTTTCTCATATTGATTAGCTTAATAATATTTGTTTAATGTTTTTTATCTTTAAAAGATTACCTTCCTTTTAGATAAATTAGTTAGATTCTTATTATGTTGAATAACATTTAGTTAGTTTTCTCCTTCAACTGAAGTAGTTATGTTTTATTTTGAAATGCTCAATATTTTATCTTAATATAGATCACAATTTATTTTCTTTAAGTATAGAATTAATGGAATATTACATATGGTATCAAAGCAACCAAGTTTGACATTGAACCTCTGGCTTTCCACCTATAAACATTAAGGTAGAAAATTGAAATGAAGCATTTTAGTGAATCTTGGAAGTGGATTCGAACCATTGCAGATTACTGCATTTTTTTTGCAGGCAATTGCTTGTGATATTATCTAAAGGAGATAAGGTTACTTGTGTTCTTGTAGTAAAACTCTATGTTTCATATTGTAGATTTGAATAAAAGATTTACTTGTGAATTGTAATTGTTCCTCGTATTTCTTCCTTGGATGGTCTCTTAAGGTTAGAGTTAAATTCATTCAAGCAATTTACAATAAAGACATTGAAGTAGAGCTCATAAGAAATAGTAATTGACATACTCATCGAGAGGGGGTGGGTTTAAAAATTGTCTCATAAGTTTACACAATAAGTCCTAAAGAAATATAAAGACTCTATATCCCAAACAATAAAGAAAGGCACTAGTCATCTATAAAACACAACCCATCAATTCATACTTTCACATAAAGAATAATAGTAGGAATTCTAGGGTAAATTAGCAATAGTGTATATATAAATTTCAAGCACCAAGATCGAATAGCTTCTACAACAACAATCTTGAACTCATCTAGTATATCTCCATTCTAGGAACTGATGCCATTCTAAGATAGGGGGAAGTCAGATCAAGACACTAAATCTACTATAAAAAGCATTAGTTGAAGGAACAACTAGTGAGTAGGTATACCCGCCTAGGTCCTCTAGAGCCTAAAGTGAGAGAGTTAGTAACCAAATAGGTTCACTCTATAAGTTGGCCAAGTCAATTGGAGGGTTTGATCATAGGAGTTAGCATTTCCTTAGAACCTATCCAATCTATTGATTTGAGACCCAACAAAACCCTAGCATAACTTCTAAAAATTGGCTATAAATGGTTCTTTTCAATTGAAACAGAATGCAAACCCTAAAATCACATGAAAGATTATACTTTTAGCTTTCTATTTCCCTCCAAGCTATGCATGAAATTTATTTTCTTGATAATCACATGGAAGGAGGCCTATAGAAAACTTTTGTAAATAAATAAAGAATTTTATTTGTCTTTACATCTTTTGAATTAAAATGCCTTTTCAAGTGAATTATTTTCCCTCCAAACCTTGCATTGTGAAATCTCATCCTTCTAAATAAGCTCAACCTTATAGACACCTTCTGTTACTACTTATCAGATTGCCATTAGTTTTATGTCAAAGTTATACTATATACTCTAGTCGGTTATCTATTATCGAGATATTCAGTCGGTATGCACAATCTAGTCGGTTACAAAAGAAAGCAGTCACAAAATGCAGTATACACCGAGCTGTCTACTGAGTAGCAAAGATGACACACGGAGTTGATATATATCGAGTGAATTGTGTTACCATATTCATTGAACCTGGACATGCATATGAAAATGTGTTACAAGATCGAGGCACATCTAATCATTATCACATTGGAAATTGCACTTAAAGATTGTGTATGATTTTGAGGTCATCTAACCAATGAAATAATTTGCATGGTTATTCATTCAATAAATCATGTTTGTAAGATTGAAGCAATGAAAGGATCACTGTCATAAGAGATCTATTTATACAGCATGAGCTAAGAGTTAAAGAGGTGTGTGCATGAGTGTAAGAAGACTGTTACAGAGACACAGAGGTAACTGAGAAGGTTTTCAGAGAATAGTCAAAGAACAGAGTAAACAAAAGGGTTTATCGAGTTACTATATGGGTTATCGAGGTATGCTATAAGCAAGGTAATCTTATTCTGAGCACATAGAATCTGCTATAACATTCCAGATGTAAAGTTGTAGATATTTGTAATGTTTTTATTGTAATATTGTGAAGTTGTAAGAGAAACTTGTAACAGGGTAAAAGACTCTAATCAAGTCTATAAATTGAAAAGCCTCTAACTAGGTGCAACATTTAGATGAAGTGTTGTAAAATCCTTTAGCAAGGTAGATCTAACAGATCTTGTTACTCCTAACAGAGTAAGCTATCAGAAATAGCTAAACATGTAGCTCTAACCAAGCACTCTTTATTATTGCAGTAGTGAAGTTGTGGGTGCCATCCCCACCGCAGTTTTTCTCTCTAACCAAGAGTTTCTTCGTAGCCAAAATATATGTGTTATGGAGTGAATCATGTATGATTGTTATCTATTTGTTTTAGCTTTATATAATGTTTTTGCACTATTCAGTTTATGCATAACAGTAAAGTTATTATTCAAGAAATTTTTTGGAGTACTGATTCACCCCTCCCCTCTCAGTACATTAGCTTTCCATATTGGGCCTAACAATTGGTATCAGAGCTTGAATCTTGGAAAAGGGTTTAACTACCTAAAGAGAAAGATCTGTTGGATTTTGCCAAGATCAAGAAGTCATTGAAATGTACAAGATAGAGACATAATATGGGACAAGAATAAACTGTATTCTCATCAATAGAAAATGATCAACCATTGTTGTTACATACAATGTAGATGAGCCTGCTTATATAGGCAAGGCTAGGGATATGTATGAGCACACAAACATGACATGTGGCTCAATAAGAAACAAGGGTAGGTAGGAAATAGGTGTGGGTAGGTAGGAGAAATAATATAATATTCCACATGAGGTGGATCACCCACCGAAGGTGGAATTATCACTCCACAATAAGTGGATATGATAGTGTAATAACAAGATCAACACCATAAGAGGTGGAATTTCTCCTACACACACTATCCCAATGTGACACAAACACCCAAGTGTCTCATATCCAAACTACTATGAAATGCATTATCCTAAGTAAACTTAAGTAAGTGTAATAATATCCATGATGAATAATTATTTACACCAACACCCCCCCTTAAGTGCAACTTAGGGGAATGCACTTAAGTCTACAATGCAACTAAGCAATGCAAGATGGGTCCCGGCTACGAGGCCATGTTAGGTACCCATGCACAAATGCAATGCATGCAAACCAATGCAATGAAATCTCTCACAAAGTGGGGAAAGAGAGAAAAACCCAATGGAAAAAAACCCTCCCCCAAAAAGAGAGATGAAAGCTATACAAGAGAACTCTCAAAGAAGTATGTGAGGAACAAAACCCCATGTGAGGAAATAGTCCCCCCCATATGAGAGAAGAAGAGAAGTCAAACTGTGATCATCCCTCAATGAAGAATCTGCACCAATGATAGAAGCTCGATGTATGAAGAAACTGCTCCACGAACGTCGAACAACATTCCTCCCCTTAGGAAGAAACAAAACCAAAGGTGTATCCATGAAGTCTCCCCAATAATGAAGGGAAGATGTATGAAGAAAACTCATGATGAAAGGAATCTCTAAAAACTGCTCAAGTGTCCCCATGTCGATGCTGAAAGATACCCCTTCCAAAGATGGTAAACTGTGCCATACTACTGAAAAAGGAACTCCAACATCTAGTGGAGATGGATGTAGAACAATGTCCAAAGACTCATGTGTCTCCTCAAAGAATAAAGAGACCTCCTCCAACTGCTGTACATAAGTATCCACAATCATGTCAACCTCGAAAGAATGATCATGTAGAGAATGAACAAGAGGGTCAGAGTGTGCCCTCGCAACAATCGAAGAAGGATCATCTTCATCAAAGAGAAGATGAATGTCATCAATGATGTCTCCCAAATCTGCAATGTAGGATTCCACAAACAAACCTGCAATATCTGTCATGTAATCATCCCATGAATCTGAAGCTGGAAGACAATGTATATCCTGCTGCACTGAATCACATGAAGGCAAAACTGTCGCACTATCTGCATCATCAGGTGCAATAGGTGATGTGATATCAATATGAGAAGATGAAGTACAAGACTCAAGAACTAGGTTACATGTGAGAATCCCCAAATTCAAGTGTCCAAAGTTCTCCTCAAAGTCTGAACTATCACAAGTGTGATCATAATGAGTAGAATCATCAAATGTGAAATCATCATCATCAACAAAATCTAAAAAGGAGTATAACCGAGATGCATGATCAACCACCCCAGTTGCAATGATAGCTCTAGTCTCCATGTCTCTAATAAAAACTGAGTCAGGTGTGAACTCCACAACTCTCTTAGTTGCGCCATGTGTGATTTGATAGATAGAAAGGAGATTGTTTGTCAAGTGGGGTACACACAACACATCATTGAAGGAGTTATCCCCAATGTCAATAGATCCTTTCCCAATCACATCCATGTATGTATGATTGCCCATCAAAATCTGTGGCATGGTGCAAGGCTCAAATGTAGAGAACATAGATTGTGAAGATGCCATATGATGAGAAGCCCCTGAATCTAGAAGCCATCTCTCTGAAGTATGATTTGTTGTAGCACATAGAGCTTGTCCTTTTCTTGTTCCAAAAGAGTGAGTTTTTCCACTTGTAGAAGCCATGAATGCTTGCCCTTTTCCTTTTGAATGTGAGGAAGTGGAAGTTGATGAATCATCCTTCTTGTAGACTTTGGGCAAATCAATGTTATGCTTTTTGATGATATGTGTGAGTTCATCAATCTTCTTAGTATGGCAACGATGTTCCTCATGACCAATCTTTTTACAATAAGCACAAGTAGGTCTCTCTCTCTTTGGTGAATTATCTTTCTTGGAAGAAGATGAATCTCCTTGTTGTGGAGAAGATTGTGCTTTTTCCTTAGGTTTTGATTGCCATTTCTTCTTGTTTGAGTTGTCCTTTCCTTGATTTCCTTTGTTCCCTTGAGTTGCCACTAATGCTTGAGACTTAGAAGAAGCCTTAAGAATGCCCATGCTTATCAACTTAGTTTGTTCCATCATCAACATTTCATTGAAAGCATCAAATGTAGGCATTTTGTAGCTTGAACCCATTGTCATCCTATGAGTTTGGAAACTAGAAACAAATGCTGCATATTCTTGTGGAAGCTTCCCTATCAAGTTGAATATCAATTGAGTATCCTTTTTATCAATGCCACAATCTTTGAGTTGTGCCCTCAACTCATTTGCCTTAGTGACATAATCTTGTATAGTATCAAAGTTCTTGGGATCTAACATGGTGAGATCACTATCAATTTGATATCCCCTAATCTCATCAACTTGACCATACAAGTCTTGAAACTTTTGCCAAGCATCCTTGATTAGAGTACATTTCTCAATATGGAAAATGAGATCCTTTGATACATACTTTCTTAAGGTACCAATTGCCATGATATTTTTAGTGAGCCAATCTAAGTGACCAACTGGATCAGCCTTAGGATCAGCTGGAGCAACAATAGTTCCATCAATGTAATGAGTGAGTCCTTTTTCCATAAGTTTACTCCATGCATCAATTTTCCAAGTTGCATAGTTATGTGGAGTTAAGAGAGGAAACTTAGAAGAACCCATAGCAGCAAAAAGGAAAGAACACAAGAGCACAAAAGCACAAGAGACACCCCCCAAATTCAATCAATCAAAGTACCCCCCCAAAAGTGATGATTTTGGCACTTTATACTTAGTGCGATTACAATGAGCCACTTGCAAAACAAGGCAAAGTGGGCTTATGATGCAAATTTTACAACTTCTCAATTGAGATACAAGAGACTTCAATCAGTAATGCAATGAATCTAACTGAGATTCAAGCAAATATACAAGTACCAAGAGAGCCAAAAATGGCCTAAATCTGAAAGTACAATTTATACTTACAATGACATCAATCTGATAGCATCATGTGAAATTAGACGAAAAAATACGCACTTTCAAAAAAAACGGCACCTGAAAAGGAGGTCGTATGACCCCAAATGAAGCCTCTGAAGTTGCAAAAACTAGGATTACTCAGGGATAGTCACCAAAAACTGCATTTTCTGAAAAATCCGTGCATCAAAATCAAAAAATTCTTTAACCACTGCGGAGAGCACGAAATTCTAGCCCATTTCAAAAAAAATTGCACCCAAAAAGGAGCAAAAATGAGCAAGTTATGGCCATTTGAAGTTGAACTGCAAAATCAAAAATGCAAATGAGAGGGGGTCAAAAAATTTCCAAACCCTGCTGATGTGGCGCTGATGTCAGCAAAACACTGTGTTAAATTTGACGGCCGTATGACCGTCGTGAAAAATTCACTGCCTGGCTGACTGGACGTCCGTACCGTACGGACAGACTTCGTGGCAAGCTGACTGGATATTCCGTCCTGTACGGATGCTGATGTGGCAGAGGTGACTGGGCGTGATGACGTGTCACTGTACGGCTTCCACGTGGCAGTACGGGAAAGCTGCGTGGCACAGTACGGGGAGCGATGGTGTGTCTGGCTGACGTGGCAGTCCGCGTGGCGGACGAGCTGGCAAGAGTCGGTCGCAGGTGGAGCCGGCGGAGGAGGGAGCTCGGGAGGCGGCGGAACCAGGAGCAGCGCAGGTGGTGTGGGCGCCGAAGCCGAAGGTTGCTGGAGGTCGAGGGAGGAGCGGCGCCGCGCGGGAGGAGAGAACCGGGAGGCGCGGGGGAGCTGCGGGCGCCGGGAGGCGAGGACGCGGGAGGCGCCGAGAGGAGGAGCGGACGGTAGACAGGGAGCGAGGCGGTGCCGGGAGCTGGGGAGGATGCTGTGCCGAAGCGGCGGTGCGGGTGCAGCAACCAGCGGGCGGTGTCTTCGGCGCAGCAGATGGACGCGCAGACCGAGGACGGGAGCCTAGACCAGGTACGGGCTGGCAGAAAGGTACGTTGCGCAGTGCCTGCAAACCTGCGCAGGCAGGTACGAGGGGTACGGGGGGGGTCTGCGGACCCCCCAAAAATATTTTGATTTTTTTTTTTTGATTCCTTTTCAAATTTTTTGATATTTTCGAATTTTTTTTGATTTTTTTTTTATTTTTGATTTTTTGAAAAGAAATTTCTCAGAAAGAAAATTTTTTTTTTTTGAAAAAAATAATAGGAATATTCGAAAAATCCGTACGATAAGCAAAATTGGGGAAAAAAAAATTTTCTCACCAAAATAGGCCAACTTTATAACCAAAATTCATGGAAACGGCCTTCCGGACGCAATGGAGAGGTCGGATCTGGTCTAGGACGCCTCCAAATGACGATGCTCCTCAGATCTACCTCTTGACGTCACAATAATGCCTCTTCAAGATGAATCAATGAGACTCCAATAGCTCTGATACCATGTTGGATTTTGCCAAGATCAAGAAGTCATTGAAATGTACAAGATAGAGACATAATATGGGACAAGAATAAACTGTATTCTCATCAATAGAAAATGATCAACCATTGTTGTTACATACAATGTAGATGAGCCTGCTTATATAGGCAAGGCTAGGGATATGTATGAGCACACAAACATGACATGTGGCTCAATAAGAAACAAGGGTAGGTAGGAAATAGGTGTGGGTAGGTAGGAGAAATAATATAATATTCCACATGAGGTGGATCACCCACCGAAGGTGGAATTATCACTCCACAATAAGTGGATATGATAGTGTAATAACAAGATCAACACCATAAGAGGTGGAATTTCTCCTACACACACTATCCCAATGTGACACAAACACCCAAGTGTCTCATATCCAAACTACTATGAAATGCATTATCCTAAGTAAACTTAAGTAAGTGTAATAATATCCATGATGAATAATTATTTACACCAACAAGATCTTATCAGTGGAAGGCTATAAAAAATCTCAGAGGATTGTGTATCTGCAAGAAGAGATGGATCATGCTAATCAAGTGATTGCAGACATGCAAAGGCAAATGCAAAAATCTCTGAAAGTGAGAAGAAGATTATCTAATGATTTGCAGGACTCTCAAGAGTTAGTGGAACAAATTGGGACATCATCTGAGAACAGTATATCTGAAGAAACTGAAGAAATGATTGGAGTATTGAAAGAAAAGAACAAAGCACTGGCTGATCAACTGAAAGCAATGAAAAGAGAACATGAACATTTCAGCACATAGATGATTGAAAATCTTGATGCATTGAGGATAGTTGAGCATAAAGCAAGAGATCTACAGAGAGAGAAACAACAACTTGAATTCTTAGTATCTGATAAGAATGATGAAATCACAAGGTTAACTGGAATTCAACAAAACCTATCAGATCAACTAGGTTATGCACATCATGAAGCAATTCTAAAGAATGATGAGAATCAAGCATTGAAACTTGAAGTATCAAAGTTAACCAATGAACTTGAAACAGAGAAGAAATCCAAAGAAACACTTAAGAAGAGTTATGAAGCATCAAAGATGTTGGATGAGCAACTAAATACAAGATGACCCAACAAAGATGTAGGACTCGGTTACAAAGGAAAAGTCTCTATCGAGAAAGGAATTCATACTACTGAGAGAGGAGAATCATCAAAGCAAGCTGGAAACAAGAATAACATTAAAATAAAGAAGCCTATTTGCAACTACTATGGAAATCAAGGTCACACTGCCAACACATGCCAAATCAGAAAAGGTAAGCAACCAAATATCACTAGGTCCAATGGTTATTGTTACAATTGCAATAAATATGGTCACACATCTAATCAATGTAGGACAAAGTCTGTTAACAATTATCAGAAGGCAAAATTCAAAGGGTTTTGTAAAAACTGCAATAGATATGGACATAGTACCGAGAAGTGCTAGCTTAAGCAAAACAACTATATGTGGTATGTACACCGAGCAAATGCTAGAGGTTACTGAACTCACACAGATCCTTACCAATAGTATTTTGCAGTAACATGGGATTACAATACAAGGATATGGTGTGAATGTTGTGGAAGATATGGACATATAAGTGCCAACTATTTTATAAGGTTTGGAATGAACAACCGAAGATCATGGAGAAATCCTGGTATGACATGTTTTCATTGTCACAAAGTAGGACACTTAGCTAGAGATTGTAGAGATCAACCTAGAAAAGACACTGAAGAAATAAAAGAAAAATTAAAGATGATTTGGAAAAGGAAGGAAATTATGTCAAATGAAGAAAGCACCTTACCTACTGAGTTAGGTGCACCTATTCCAAATTAATCAGTAAAGGTATGAAGGGACTACATTCTCTGAAGGTTAAAATCTTAACAGTTCCTATTCTATTTATGTACTTATTTCAAAATCAGCATAATTAAGATGTATTAGTAAGTTTGAAATTCTATCAAAGTCTTTTGAAGCACTTTATAGGAAGTCTGTCAAGTCGATGAATATAGGAAACCTGTCTAGTTGGTGAATGAAGGAAGTTTGGTTACTCGGTCAAAATGGAAAAAGGAGAGTAAATCGATTAAAGAGGAACCAAGTGCATTTAATGTTTTTGACCTAACCTGCACGGAGCCCGATAAGGTATTTTGTGTACTTAAAAGCATTTTTGCGATCATTTTCACTTACCAAGTTTTCAAGAAAGCAGAGCAAGTGAATCTAAGGTGATCAAACCTCCTACAAAGCAAATTCAAGGTATTTACATCAATCTCAACACAACGTTAAGATGGTTTATTGATCTTATCTTGTTGCCATTATCTGCTAAGTATAAAGCATCTGTCGTTTGAAATATTGAAACCCTAAGGACTCTTTGCTAGTTTTTATTTGAAATCTTCAATGGCACCCAAGATCCAAGATCCCATAGTTGTCAAGAATGTAGAAAAGCCCTCACTAAAATACTCTTTGACTCCCAAAGTTGCTTCTGAACCAGATGACAAAACTGCCTTTTCACTCATCCTGGACAGAGTGTTACTAGTCGAGGATGTGAGATTCTTCATCAAATGTCATGTTGAAGAACTCGGTCATGTTGAAATCAAAGACACCTATGATGAGCTGTGTATCGATGGTAAATTGAACAGCAAGTATGAGCACATCAAAATCAAAGGATTAACTAAAGCCCTAACCTATCCCCATGTGTTCAAACCCCAGTGGGTCAAGTTTGTTCTGAGCATAGTTCACGATGATTTTGTGTGGCTAGAAGAGCAACCATTTAAGATTACTAAGGAAATCATTCATCTGATTACTGGTTACCCTATCTATGATCATGCCCGAGCCCAGAAGATGATATCACAGAAGGAAATGATCAATTTAACTGGAGTAGAATCTGATTGCAGAGGATTGAAACTAAACAATGTCCCTGATGAAGAACTAAAATTTGCCATTAGAGTAATGGGTTACTGTTTCTTCCAATCAGCAAGGGCATACAGTGTTCCCTGTGCAGTAGTAGACCTGGCCTACAAAATTGTGAAAAAGGGAATGAAAATTGACCTATGTGAGATGTTGCTAAAGAACTATTTGAAAATCTGAACACCATTAGGAAGCTGAAGAAGAACAACTCGGCTAATACTCTAAATTTTCTATTTTGAAAAATTCTTTCCATTAATCGGTAAAGTTGTTTGGGAATTACACCGACCAATCACCCATCAGATTAATGACTTCATTAAGAAGTTAGGAGACAATTTCAATGATATTATGGATGATTACTTCAGTAAATTTCAAGAGAAAATGCATAACAGATATAGGATTCCACCCCAGCTAGTAGAGAAATACAAAAATGATATATGTTTTGAAGTTGACACCGATTACTATTATGTGAATGCTATGGAACCAAGGACTCAATCTTTGTCACCAATGGGTTATGAGATTGATTTTGACATCACAAAACAACAAATTAATGCATTTCTTACATTGCCTAGACATGCTACCGAGCTGAGGTATGGTACCTATGAGGAAGTAAAGGAAAAGGTAAAGATGAACATTGTAGTACCCAAAGCTACAAGAAAGGCAACAAAAATGATAAAGGCATTGTCAGAGAAATTCAGAGAAGACTCTTCCTCTACACCTGTCAAAGGCACCATTGCCATTACTGAAGAGGAATCTGAAGCCCAAGAGGCAACTATAACACTGAGCACCGAATTGCCTAAGGGAAAAGTATTGAAGAGAAAGAAACAGGACACATCAAAGGCCTCACTGACTCCACCTCCAGTAAAGCAACCTAACACTAGAGCATCTACAGCCTCATTGAGTAAGAAAACAAAAGGTGTTACTGTTCCCAAGGTAACAAAGACATACAAGAAATCTACTCAGAGACTCATTTTGTCAAAAGAGTCTAGTGATACCAAATCAGAGGATGCAAGCAAATTCCAGATTGTCAAGAGCAAGAAGGTAAATATACATAGTGTTGAAAACTTATGTGCTAATCTGAAAGAATATGGTGGACTTGGAGGATTTAGATATGTCCAGTTTGAAACTAGGAACAATAATGAAAAGAGACAAATTGAAGAAGTTGTCATCTGCACACTTCTAAAGTTTTAGTTAGCTCCATTGGAACTAGCTAAGTCACTTCCAAATGAATTGTATCTGCATATTAGTAATAGGTGGAAGTATGCAATGGACTCAGAGAAACAAATCAGAGAGAGAAGTCTGGTTCATTTAATTCCTGACATGTCAGTCGCATAAATAAAGGAACATCTGACAACCTACAACTCAAAGTTTCTTGTCAAACAAAGAGCCTTAAAACTGATGAATGGGCTGTATATTGAAGTGGAAAATGAGACAAAAGCAAAGTGGCAGGAAATCTTCAAAATCAAGGATGTCGGTGAGCAAGCTACAGTTGAAATCATTGATGTCATCGAGCAAGGTCCTAATTCTACCGAACAAGACCTTGCTGACACCATTCAAATAGATGAAGATGTCATGGATTCAGAGGCACCAGAACAAAAAATGATAGAAGGCATTTCATATGCAAAACTTGTGTCTAGTGAATCAATCTTGGAACAAGTTCAGCCTTATCCACTAGTCAAGCAACCTTTCTCAACCGAAACTCCTCAGGATATAGATAAAGGCACTGAAGGTCACAAGTCTACAATAGGAGAAGGTACTACTCAAGAACAGACATCTCAAGCACCTTCTAACACTGAGACTATTGCAACTGAGATAGCAAGTACCGAGACACCGAAGGACTCTACAGAGGCTAAAGGAACCAATCAAAGTGTTGCCTCCACTGAGCAACCTATCGAGGGTCATCAAGCCTCACAAGCCCTTGTCTTAGTTCCATCGGTGAAAGGTAAAGAAAAGAAAATGAAAAAGCATAGTTTTAAAGTTGATTTTTCAAAACCAATAGTGTTGCCCAATGTAGACATATCAAAATTGAAAGGGCAAGCACTCATTGATTTTGGTGAATTGTGCAAAGAAAAGGCCGAACAAGAAAAGCAAATGGCCATTCAAAAGAAAAATAAAGTACTTCAGAAGGTAAAAGCACTCCTAATAGATATGCTACCTGAAGCTACAGTATCAAGTGATGCAGCCATCCACATTCAACTAGATGAACTCCTCACAAAGATAGAGACATCTGGAGTAGATGCATCAGAGTATTTGAGCAAGGTGAAAGACAAAGAGGTGACTGCAAAAATGATATAAGAGGTACAAAAAGCTATAGCTATTGGCAAAGTTAAACTTGTCAAGTTTATTGCTGAGTTGACTCCTCAACTCAAGCACATTCTTTATTTATTTCAGAAACTCTACACATTTTCTTTATTCATTAAAGACATTAAGAATAAAATAGAGCCAATTGAGAAAGAGATCACCGATCTCTCAAATAAGTTGACCACCGAGCCAAATTCAGTTCAAAATTTTTATACAAAGTTACAACAACTCATGGCTCAACAATTGGACCTAAGAAATGAAGAACACAAGATCAAGATGGACATAATGACCCTTTAGACATTATTCCTTCCACATCTTTCATCGGTCCAAGAATAGATCAACTGAGCCACATACTTATCTACTACTCAAGAGGGAAGCACTCTAGATGGCTTAATATCACTATTGGCTAATATTCAAGCGCATAATTCTTTAATGGACAGTGTAAAGGATGCACTCTCTGTCGCTCTCATCGATGCCCAGACCAAGTACAAATCCATTTTTGATCAGTTACCACCCTCGAATGGTAATTAAGTTTTTGATGTTTGTCAAAAAGGGGGAGTAATATGATAGAGTCTTGGGGGAGTAATACAGAGTGATACAGTATTGAGAGAATGGTATAGTATTCAGAGTATAGTATATAGGGGGAGTACACTAAGCAGTAAACACAACATTAAGCAAAGCATACAGAACAGATCACCGAGCATGCAAAATCAAAGTTTTGTATAGTATATCGATAAGGGGAGTATATCTGATATATTATATTATTGACTATTGTATATACTGTCAGTATAGTCAAATTTTGCAAGTATATAGATTTTTGAGTTATAACTTTGAAAGTAGTTTTTGTCAAACATCTCAACTAATGTCAAAAGGGGATATTGTTACTACTTATCAAATTTCCATTAGTTTTATGTCAAAGTTATACTATATACTCTAGTTGGTTATCTATTACTGAGATATTCAGTCGGTATGCATAGTCTAGTCGGTTACAGAAGAAAGCAGTCACGAAATGCAGTATACACCGAGCTATCTACTGAGTATCTTTACATGTCTACTAAGTAGCAAAGATGACACATCGAGTTGATATACACCGAGTGAAACGTGTTACCAAATTCATTGAACCTGGACATGCATATGAAAATGTGTTACAAGATCAAGGCACATCTAACCATTATCACATTGGAAATTGCACTTAAAGATTGTGTATGATTTTGAGGTCATCTAACCAATGAAATAATTTGCATGGTTATTCATTCAAAAAATTGTGTTTGTAAGATCGAAGCAATGAAAGGATCACGGTCATAAGAGATCTATTTATACAACATGAGCTAAGAGTTAAAGAGATGTGTGCATGAGTGTAAGAAGACTGTTACAGAGACACAGAGGTCACCAAGAAGGTTTTCAGAGAACAGTCGAAGAACAGAGTAAATAGAAGGGTTTACCAAGTTACTATATGGGTTACCGAGGTATGCTATAAGCAAGGTAATCTTATTCTGAGCACATAGAATCTACTATAACATTCCAGATGTAAAGTTGCAGATATTTGTAATGATTTTATTGTAATATTGTGAAGTTGTAAGAGAAACCTTTAATAGGGTAAAAGACTCTAATCAAGTCTATAAATTGAAAAGCCTCTAACCAGGTGCAGCATTTAGATGAAGTGTTGTAAAATCCTTTAGCAAGGTAGATCTAACAGATCTTATTACTCCTAACAGGGTAAGCTATCAGAAATAGCTAAACATGTAGCTCTAACCGAGCAGTCTTTATTATTGCAGTAGTGAAGTTGTGGGTGCCATCCCCACTATAGTTTTTCTCTCTAACCAAGATTTTCTTCGTAACCAAAATATATGTGTTCTGGAGTGAATCATGTATGATTGTTATCTATTTGTTTTAGCTTTATATTATGCTCTTGCACTATTCGGTCTATGCATAACAATAAATTTATTATTCAAGAAAAGTTTTGGAGTACTGATTCACCCCTCCCCTCTCAGTACATTAGCTTTCCATATTGGGCCTAACACCTTCAAGGTATTTAATAAATCCTTTCTCTAAACTTTCCTAAATTCATGATAAGACATGAGGTATATAATAATTCTATTTGTTATCTCTTGAAGTCAAAAAATTGGTAACAAAGTCACGCCTTCAAACCTTAATTTTTAGATAGTTAAATGTCCATTTTACATTTCTAAAAGAATTGGAGGTCTTAGGATATTCCACGTGATGGCTACATGTTGACAAAGTTACCCCTCACAACTATTGGTCCCTCTCCCTAATAGGGTATTTGCATGAAAACCCAAGTCCAGCTATGTCAAACCTGAGTTTGACTCCTCCAGACTCAAGTTAATCATTGGTCACATGTAGAACATGCATTTGAAGACTTGAATGACCTTCCCTCCAAAGTATTTTCTTTTGGAAAAAACTTTTTCTTTCATGAAGTCACTTGAATGTGCTTCTTTTCTAAAGTTTTTACAATATAATCATAAGAATATAGCCCTTCTTTTCATTTATAAGGTACATTTGAAACCTTTTGGAGCCTTTTAATGAGATTTCCAAAACAACAAGGACCTAGGACCTTAGAAAAGACTGGAATAAGCTTCAGGATATTAAAATTTAGACTCAAAGAAAGAAGATGCTAACAACAAAAAAACCCCTATTAAATGCAATTGACATATAAATGAAAATTGGATAACAAAAATAAATAGGGATATAACATTAGGTATTATAATAATATCATATGTGAAAACAACCAATAAAAAAATCAAACCAAATGATATATAGGATTTGGTCATATATGTATATGTAGATATATATATATATATATATATATATACATAATATACATATATTTATATGATGCTATGCATAAAGACAGATAGTTAGAAAAACCTATTTGATTGCTACACACACATAGAGAAGCACAAGAAACAAATGTTAGTCATTAGGGTTAGCAAATCAAAGATTAAACACTATCTTAATCAAGCATATCAAGAAAGACACTACACAACAAATAAAAAGATTAATGAATCTAAGAAAAGATAAACTCTGTGGTCTAACTACCAGAGATAGCAAGAAACTCTCCAACCAAAGCAAGGGAGACAAAACCAACAATCTTTGCTTAGGGAGGAGCTCTAGACCCCAAATCTGAAGAAAGAAATAGAGCTAAAGTAAGTGAATTGGATAACAACAAGAATGTAAAGTGCACCCCTGATTTGCTAACCAAAATGCTCAAAATTAAATGAAAATCTTTAATGAATACACAAAACTATATACATATGCAGGCGCACCATGGTTGAGATGGTCCAACTCCCTAGTCTCACTCTACGACTAAGCTCATGTCATATCTAAATCAAAGACATCTCAAATACATCGTCAATGGAAAGCTGCAAAATGCCATTTTCATACATAAGCAAGACATACACAATTGGGCACAATCACCAAGAGAACAAAGTGTGTTTGAGATCATTGTCCTAATTATGGTGTGGTCATGAAGAGGTTGACAAATTTACGGTGATCTCTTCGTGACCACACCACAATTAGGACAATGATCTCAAACACACTTTTTACCATTCTCTTGGTGATTGTGCCCAATTGTGTATGTCTTTCTTATGTATGAAAATGACATTTTGTAGCTTTCCACTGATGATGTATTTGAGATGTCTTTGATTTAGATATGGCATGAGATTAGTCGTAGAGTGAGACTAGGGAGTTGGACCATCTCAACCATGGTGCACCTAATCATATAGCTTGAAACCATGTGCCTCATATTAGCCTCAAACCTATGCACCTACTCATAGGTGGTGGGGATAGAATATCATTCACTATACACATCAATGACTGGATAATAATTATTATTTTTTAAGAAAAATTATCATCGTCAGAATTATGATGAATACCAAGCTTTCGACCGATGATGTAAATGGCGGACATACAACGTTCTCATCAGTGAAATGTTCTTGAGTCATCGCACTTCTGACTCAAACCACACAAACATCTGATGAGGATGTTGTACGTGTGATGGCACTTCGTATTCAGACAGTTGTCAATGTCTCCGAATGGACCGATGACACAAGTGTCAGATAAATAGCATCACCCTCGGTGCGAATTTCCAAATTGTCGTCGGATTTGTGATGAAATCTACTGATTCCGATGAATTCTTTGCCCGTCGGCAAAGCCCATTGGATTGTCATATTTCTAACAGGCATGGCATCATTGACCAATCCAATGCCAATTTTTTGACAGTTCATTTTGTCGGCACTCCGATGAAAATTAATCACAAATCCAACAAACGACTGTCGGAAAACAACTCCGAATGTACTAGTGGCTAGACCTCTCCAATTAGGAGTGATCCTCTAAAAGAGATTGACCTAACCACAATTGGTGTGGACTTGCAGACAAAAGTAAAGATCAATATTGCAAGAAGACATTTTCATATAGATCCTAGGGGTAAGGGAAAGATGGGAGAGGAAAACCTCACCAAAAGCAGGAAGATGAAGAAGCAGCAAAGGAGACCCTCCACCAGAAGAGGGTAAAGAAATGCTACCACCCATAGGGGAAGCATGTGTGGGAGAAGAAGAAGAGATCAGGTGAGAGAGGTGCTTAGAATGGACAACCAAGGGTCCATTCCCAAAAAGGAAAATATGGGGATGTAAAACCAGCAAGATCCTCTCATGCATGGCAGAACAAATATGTAAGTCATATGTCATCCTTTACAAGTTATTGTTTTACATGTAATCTTTATGGCCATAAGAAAAGGGAGTGTATAATGATATCTAGAAAGGATAATGTAGGATTTCATAGAAATCATGCTTACGAGAAGGTTGTATCCAGAAGTAGATACATACATGTCCTTTCTCCCGGTTATGCAAAGATTGTGAGTCATAACTACAATGGATCTGGCCATAGAGAGGTTGAGTGCCGAAAGAGGAACTAGCAGTCACATGGAGGCTGACAAAAAGGCCATGCTCTGCAGAAAAGTGAAAACAAATCATATGGAAAGAAAAGACCTGCATAGAACAAGTTGAGTGGTGTTCTTGCTCTAGCAAGGTATCCAAGGAGACTAGGCGATGGCTGCAATAACATGAGAAGAATAAGAAGAGTGAACCAATACATTAGAAGGTTCCCTTGTTAGGAGGTTAGTATGGATGTTGTGTGCTACTATAGCACTATTTCCGATTGTAATGAAGAAACTAGAAAAGAAAGGGCCCATCAGCAAAAGAAGGCAAACCTTGCTCCCAAGTCCGAAAGTGGGAAGAAGAGTGAGATTAAGCAGGTCTGGAGGAAGAGGACCATGAACCAGCATTGTGCATTCAATGCACAGGTGATATCTCCTAAGGCCTAGAGGAGATGTAAAATCTTAAGGGGAGTAACGCATCAAATCTATCACTCACCCCCTCAGTAATGAAGGCAACATGGAAAACATGTATTTTCCAGCATAAAGGAAGAAGATGACAAGAGTGTGTAGGTGTTTCCTTGACTACACACCTACAGATCAGTGATAGATCACTACTGCATGATATAATGAGTAAAGGTTAACAATTGGTATCAGGTGTTAATCGATATGTGTAGGATGTTACCGGCATAAATAAAAAATAGGTTATGAAAGACAATGAAGTTGTAAATTGTTGCAATAACCCTGGTAGCAGGGAATGTTGAGTTTATGTCTTAGGAGGTATTGGAAACACCTAGAATGACATATGTTTTCCCCGTGGTTGATCATGTAGGCTTGGATGCTTTTGGGCTAACCATTTTCTTAGTCTTGGCATGATGATGACATTGTCTGGCATTGTGTAAGTCCAAGATCATTTCATAAGCTATGGTGGATACAATGTAGCTGAAGGATCATCTAATGATCACACATACATAGCTCAACCAGTATATGGTGAAAAATGGAGTTTCGGTATTGTACCTAATAGGAGATGAGGACCTCAGATGTATGACTCACGGGGAGTTCAAGTGCTCATCATGAAGAGTCTCATAATGAAGAACTGGTTTGATTGAACTCGGAAGGATACTGACCGCCTGGACTATAGGAGATGAAAATTGTAGAGGTGTTGAAGGTTGATCGACAGGTGAGTAGTATTCACTGACACATCAGCAATTGGTATCAGTCTTTCAGAAAATTGAGTTTCAATAGTATCAGACTTGCTTACTAGTGTCAGTTGATGGTTATGTTCCCTACCTCAAGTATTGTGACTTGAGAAGATGTAACAACCTGTGATAAGATAACAAGTGGCATCAAAGGAAGTGTTACACTCAATAAAGACAAAGGGGGAGAAAGTATTCTATCAATGACTGGTACATACCAAGAGAAATAATATCCTGACAGTGCCCTTTGTTATTATGTCAAAGGGGGAGAAGAATTATGTAGTATGTCAGATAATATATTTGTTGATATCAATGCCAAATGAGCAGATTGTTGGCATTGTGTTGTCATTGATGTCAACTGGTATGGGATGACCACCGGTAGATGAGATGTAGGTGCAACATCATTATGAAGGAGTACAGGATGTGATATCTTGGACATCACCTTGTGTTGCCAAATGCCAGTAAAGGTAAAGAAGATGATCTCAGAGGTCATCAATACACAAGTTAGTACCTAACTTGTGTGTTGAGATAAAGAGGTCTTTTGAGCGGTTTTTTGTGATGAAGAGGCAAAATGTTACCTGAATCACATCAACACTGGAAGAGTAGAATGAACTGGTACGCTATAAGGTTGCAGAATAGCAAGACTCCCACTAGATAAAGAAGCAATCATCAAGAGAAGCAATGACTAATAGTAGACATGCTCACATCAAACCACATGAAGAGCATTGCAGGATGCAGAAGAGAAGGTGTTACTTCATCAAGTAAGTGGAGCTTATCTCCTATTATGCATTGAGTGCATCATAGTTTGGAGAGATAAGAGTGAAGAGGTAAAGGCAACCACTTGAAGGATTACACCGAATCCATCGGTGAATTGAAGGAATTCCCTAAGTGCATGAAATCAGGGTTATGCACCAGACTAGAAGAGAAGGTATGATGCTAGTATAGAAGAAGTGGTGTTTGTACTCTTGACAAACTAGGTGTGATATGGTCAAAGCTAATCAGGGAAAAAGCAAGGCTGAGTAGATGCAAACAAAGGAATCTGACATCACTGAAAGAAGATGGAGCCTTGACAAGAATGATGACATGGTGTCATCAAGAATGGTAACCAATATGTAATTCTACCAGTTATATAAGCAAGGTGCAGTTGTAGAAGACTTCCCCTTTGTGGGAATGATAATACTTAGGACTTACCGGTTTAGCGACTAGTCTGAGCGTTCCATAGATAGTTCAAGATGAGAGCAAATATGATAAGGAAACCAGTAGAATGGTTGAGACCGGAAGGGTTAGTAAACCGGAAGAAGCAAGAAACTGTTAGGGTGGTTGGTCGGTGATCGTACTTGGGCCAACTTGAAGTGCCAAGCTGGCAGATAGTTGACATGGAAAGCTCCAGTGTGGATAAATATAGAATGTACATCGGTAGGGTTGTTGCAGGGTTGATCAGCTTTAATGAAAGATCACACAAATCATGGGACTTGCTGCAGAGTGATTGCAGGGGTTTGAGGCTTGAGGTCTCGAAGAGAACTAAGAGCCAGCTAAGAGAAATTGAGAAGATCGAGGTGATGAAGGAAATGACCTGACAGATCTTTTGTGATTGATCGAAGGATTAGCTATGAGGGTAAAAATCAAATCGCCAGGAATGAAATGCGTGATCGAGGAGATGAGACTATGGTAGAGATGTACATTAAGATGTCGGAAAGATCAGATCATGCAAGATCTTATTGGATTTGATTTGCCTTGAGGATAGTGAGGAAACCCTAACTGCCTAGATTTTGAATTAGCTTTTGGCAGGAAATCTGGGCTATAAGTAAAAAGGCCAAAGAGATTGTTTGTTGTTGTTGAAGAGAGAAGAATATGTTGTGATTGCGAATTTAAATACTTTTGCATGTAAGAGAAAATCAGCCAAGTGCTCAACGAGCTTCTATGAAGAGGGTGGGATTCAAAGAAAACCTGGTTGAAGCATTCAACCGGTTGGAGAGAAGACTCAATGGAGTATAGTACCAGTAGAGTGTAGAGAGTTTATGGAGGAGATCCAGCAGAGGAGTAGTAGGTGAAGAGTAGCAGAAGAGTGAGTCAGTGTAGCAGAGAAAGTATCTCACCAGCAGAGTAAGGCATTTGAAAAGGTTGCAAGATTCACTTGTAATAAGATAACTACTTATGTATTTGAAGTTTAAATTGTTAACACTGAGTTGTAGCTCTTTGGGTTGGTTCCCTAAAGTTAGGGGTTGGTGCTCCTTTTGGTGGTAGCCCATAAATCAGGCTGGTGCTTCTGTGAAGAGGGTGGGATTCAGAGAAAACCTGGTTGAAGCATTCAACTAGTTGGAGAGAAGATTCAATGGAGTATAGTACCAGTAGAGTGCAGAGAGTTTATGGAGGAGATCCAGTAGAGGAGTAGCAGG